>NC_004326.2:1205000-1207500 GCF_000002765.6 Plasmodium falciparum 3D7 | reverse complement strand
ACAACACAATATATATTTATATATATATATATATATTTATATATACACATAACAATTCTTACATTTCTTTTGATGACATGGTGGTAATTCCTACAGCACAAGGAAATTCTTTATCTTCGGCTCTTATTTGCTATAAAAATTATAAATATAAGTATATATGCGAAAAAAAAAAAAAAAAAAAAATATACTTATATAAATATATATTATGTATTAAAATTTTTATACTTACAACAACTGTGTTTGCTTCAACATCATCAAGTTTCCCTCCAGGAGAAGTTACTCCAGGGCACATAATGTTAGAACCTCTCAGCACGTGTTTTATAGCCCCTTTATCAACTTGTATTTGTGGCATCATAAAAGGATCTTTAAAAAGGAAATATATATAGAGAGAGAAATTTATTTATTTATTTTATGTATGTATGTATTTGTTTATTTATTTATTTTTTATATAATTACATTTGTGTACTAATTTTAAATTTGGTATCCATGGTCCATTTCTTATTTGAAAAAATAAAAGCTCATTATTTCCAAGAATAATTGTAACGTGATTAATACTTCAAAAAAAGAAAAAAAAATAACGTACACATATGGGTTAATTTATACATATCATATGAACATTTTATAGATATATTTCATATATATATATATATATATATATATATAATTTTATTTTATTTTATTTTATTTTCCTTTTTTTTTTTTTTTTTTTTTTTTTTATTACCATTTTCCTAAAAATAAAGAACCCTTTTTTGGGAAAATATTCTCAATATGATCTTCCAACTTGGGATATTGTTTTAATATCTTCCAAAAAAAAAAAAAAAAAGAAAAAAAAAAAAGTAAAACTTAAATAAATAAATAAATAAATAAATAATATGTACATGAACATAATATATTATACATAATATAGTATTTATTTATTTCATAAAAAAAAGAAAAGAAAAGAAATATACCGTTGCTTTTATACTCCTTTGAACTGATGATTTCATCAAATTCTGAGATGAAATATTTTCAACAGAAAAACTTTTCATGGTCTCATAATATTATATCTTTGTTATATATATATATATATATATATATATATTTTTTTTTTATTTTTCTTTTTTTTCCAAACGTTCTTAAGAGCATATAAAATTTAAACATATATAAAATATATGTACTTATAGAACATAATTTCTTATTTTCTCTCTTTTTAAATTATATTAAAAAGTAAAACAGATGATTAAAAAAAAAACAAAATTTTGGTATATTATATTTCAAATAATATGCATATCATATTGTAAAAGATAAAAATAAAAAAATAAATGAAATAAATACAAAATATATAGTATTTTATTATATAATATATATTATATAAAGTTAAAAATATTAAAAAATATATTAAGCTAATAGATACTATATATATATATAATATATGTTTTACCTGGATATTTTATTTTGAAGATTTCATTTTTATCCTTTAAATAATTTTTTACCCATGAATTATTTAATTATATATATAATATAATATAATATAATATAATATAATATAATATAATATAATATAATATAATATAATATAATATAATATAATATAATATAATATTGTATTTATTAAATAATACAAAAAAAAAAAATATATATATATATATAAAAATATATAAATAATTATATATATATATAATAATATTTCTTTTTAATATTCCTTTAAGCATAATGTTTTTCTCATTCACCCTATAATATATATATTAATATTCTATTCATTTGTGAAAACATGATATATGAATTATAACCTTTTAAAACTTTTTTTTTTTTCAAATTTTCTTATATGTTATAAAAATATAAAAAAAAAAAGTTATTCAAAACTTGAAAGTTATTACAATATATGTGATATAATATTTTAATTTTTTTTATTTTCCATGAGAAAAAAAAATATATATAAATAAGAAAGAAGGAGAGAGAGAAAGAAAGAAAGAATTGGCACACTAAAAATATAAGAATTAAAAAGTATGAAAAAAAAAAAAAAAAATTATAAAATAAATTAAATATATAATAAAATAAATATTATTTTTAAAAAAAATGCAAAAAAATTACAAAAAATACAACACGATACAAAAATATAGGAACATAATATATATATATATATATAATATATATATAATATTATAGGAAGAAGAAGAAAAAAAAAATTACACAGTGAATGTAAGCATATAACCTTCCAAATATATATACATATATATATATATATATATATATATATATATATATGTGTGTGTATAACAAGAACACTTTTGTAATATATAAAATTCTTAAAGATAAAGATAGTGTGATAGGCAATTAGTCGTTGTGTTCATTTTTATTTTGAGTATCTATGGCATCATTTTCATCAGTCACTTTTTTTTCATCATCTTTAATATCAGCATTACTATTAGTTTCATTCATATCCTTTAATTCATGATTATTTGAATGGTCACTATATGAACATACTGTCATAGGTAAGTGATGAGAAACAAAAAAAGAAGTT
>NC_004326.2:1182500-1200000 GCF_000002765.6 Plasmodium falciparum 3D7 | reverse complement strand
ATTCTATTAATTCTTGAATATTTAAAATTCATATTTGGTTCATTATTTTTTGCGAATGCTACATTCCTTTGATTAAAATTTTTATATTTTTCATATTCATCATATGAATCATACTTTTCATTGTTTTTTTTACTATACTCATAATTTAATTTTATATTATTTGGATAAACCTCCATATTATTATTTGACATTTTATACTCATTATAATTTGCTTGAATATTATTATTATTATTATTATTATTATTATTTGTGTTACTATTTGTATTATTATTTGTATTATTATTTGTGTTACTATTTGTATTATTATTTGTGTTACTATTTGTATTATTATTTATATTATCATTTATATTATCATTTATTTCATTATATGCACATGCATTATTAATCTTGTCACTCTCGTTGAATGTCTCTAATCTTCTAAATTTGGATCTATCTTTTATTAAATTATTTTCATCAAAGTAATTTTTATCTACATAAATATTTTTATTATCATTTATATTTGTATTTATTACTTTCATATAATTTTTTTCATTACTATTATGTTTGTCATAATATATCTTTTTATTAAAATCATTATTATTATATGTATCATTTTTTAACAAATGCTTTTTATTTATATCCTTCATATTATAACTAAACATCTTTTCATTTCCTACATCTACATTCCTATTTCCATTATTTATATACTTATCGTTTGTTATAATATTATTATTCTCACCTGATGTGTCAAAAGCAAATATCTTGTCTGCTCTCGTTTTCTTTATTTTAAGTATATCATTCATATCTCCTTTTTTTTCTAAATTAGAAAATATTTTTCTACCATTATAATTATTCATTGTGCCCTCAACTATTCATAAGGAAAATAAAAAAAAAAAAATAAAAAAAAAATAAAAGGACAAGAAATAACACGACAGATATAATTTATAAAGGGAGTTGATAAGATATGGGGTATATATAATATAAGGGAATATTCAAAAGGAAATAAAAATATGTATGGATAAGATTACATATATAAATATATATATATATATATATATATATATATATAATAATAATATTTATTTATTTGTTAATTTATATTGAACAAAGAATGCTGAAACAAAAAAATAAAAATGGATATTAGAAATCAATAAATACGTTAATAATTTTGTAATATTTTCAAAACGACTTCAACACTAAAAATATGAAAAATGAAATAAGAAAATAAATATATACAAACATATACATAAGTATGTATTCATATTATATATATATATATATATATATATATATATATACATAATTTACCTTATGTAATTTTTAATTTTCAGTTTATAATTTTTTTTCTTATACACTATATCTGATTTTTAATAAAATAAATATAAATATATTAATATATATATATATATATTTATATATTTAATATGAAGATAAAAAATACGTATCATTAAAAAAAAAAAAAAAAAAAAAAATACATATAATCGTAAAAATTATATAAAAATTTTCTTTTGTTTTTAAAAGGAGAAAAATAAAAAAATAATATATATATATAAAAAAAAAAAAAAATAAAAATAAAAATAAAAAAAACTAATATATATAATATATATAATATATTATATATAATTAATATTATATATATATAATAGGAAGATTTTTTATATATTCGTATTTTCCATTAATTTTATTTCTTTTTTCTTTCAACTTAAATATTTCTTTTTCTTTTAATTTGTATTATCATTAAACGCTAAAATTTTTAAAAACATAAAAAATACGAATTTTTTTTTTTTTTTTTTTCATTTTATTGTGTGTGTGTGCAAATATAAGGATATCGTTTTTTTTTTTTTTCTTTTTTTGGTAGTGTATTTTTTATTTCATATTATGGTTAACACTTTTTTTTTATATAAAATATTAAGAGAAAAAAATAATATATTAAAAAAAAATGTACATATATATAATATATATTATATATATATATATTATAAATTTTTTATTAGTAGTACGCATAAATATATGTATATACTCACAAAAGATTTTATTATATATAATATATTTATATAATTATTTTATTAATGATAATACATACATTCATATAAATAAAGCATCTGTTTTAATATATATATATATATATATATTATATATTTATATATATATATAATATATGAAATTGTTTATAAAAGTGTATAATATAGGTATATTTTGTTTTATATATATATATATAAATATTCATTTTTTACAATGAAATGATAGTATTTATTTAATTTATTATAAACATTATATTTAAGTTAAAAAAAAAATAAAAAAGAAAACAAAACAATACAAAACAAAACAAAACAAAAAAATTAAAAAAAATTAAAAAAATTAAAAAAATTAAAAAAATAAAAAAAATAAAAAAAATAAAAAACTTTTTATAAAATTAAAAACTTAAAAATAGATATTCAAAATGGAAGCATTATTAAGGCATATATAAAAGAAATGAACATACTATTATAACAAAAAAATTTTAAATTAAAAATAAATATACTATATATTATATATATATATATATATATATATATATATTTTTATTTATTTGTACCCATATATTCTCAAAAGTGACAAAATATATATATATATATATTTATTTATGTATATTTTAAAAGTATGTTTTTTTTGTTCCAATATTCAATTTATCTAGGTACTTCACACTTTGTGTACTGGGTACAAATCCAAATTTTTTATGATCCTCCTATAAACGAAGAAAATGTATATGTATATTTATAAAACTTCTTTTATAAGAACATACAATATGATTAAATATTTACTATTTAATGGTACAAATATTTTCTCCTTTTAAAAGCATTTATATATATATATATATATATATTTATTTATTTATTTATATATTGTTGTGTTTTTATTTTTATTTTTATTTTTATATTTCCTTTTCTTTCATTTTATTATATAAATTTTATACTCCTTACCGTAAATATTAAATCCACCATATTGAGTACCTTAATTTTGTAGTCCACTTTAGATAAGGCTTTATTCTTTTGTTCCTCAATAGCCTCTTTTAAATCTTCAAGGTCAAAAAATAAAGGAATGATATTTGATCCATCCTTTTGAATATATAAATTTTCTGCATAAAAAACAGGATACATTAATTCACTTTTCTTTGTAAAAGATAAATAATATAAAGCATTTTGTAGTTGTCTTTTTGATGATATAAGCTTCCAATAAATATTTTGTTTTTTTTTTGAATCTTCTTTATTTACTTCCATTTTTTCTAGTTGTAAAAATTCCTTCATTAATTCATAAGCCTTCTTCATTGTTATGTTATGAATTTTTATATTACCATTATATTTCATACCATTATATTTTATCATATCATTCAACATATTTTCAGCATCATATGGACACAGAAACATATAACACACTTGTTTCTCATTCTCTTGAAATATATATGGTGAACTATTATAATTTGTTATCAAAAAAACTGGTATTACTTCTAGCTTTTCCTCAATAGGCCTTTCATCGTATCTTTTCTTCCAAAAAGATAAACGGAACTTATGCTTCAACATACATAAATTGCAATCAACTAGCCTCTTTTTCTTATGCACATTATTTCTTAAATATATACTATTATTAATATCTCTCGATAAACCATTCAACGTTTTCAAACAATATATACCTCTTGCAAAATATAGGCAAATGAACAGAAGTAAGCACATTATTAATTATTATATTAGATGGAAAATATTTCAAACACAAAAAAAAATCAATGCATAAATGAATAAGAAAATGAATATATAAATAAATAAATAAATAAATATATATATATATATATATGAATGAATTTCCTGTTTCTTCTTTTTCTTGTTAAAAATTTTCCACACGAATGTAAAATCAGATAATATAATATATTTTAAAATAGATCTTTTTATAAATTTCACATTTCATTTTAAATGTTTACATTTTTTTATATCTTCCAAGAAGCAATATATATATGTATATTTAAATATATGTATATTTAAATATATGTATATTTAAATATATAATTATTTTTTCTTAATTTGGATGTCCTTTTAAACATAATTTGTCACATATATATATATATATAATATCAAAAAGGAATAACTAGTTTCACAATATTATATTTTCTTCACAAGATATATACACCAACATTATAAAAACATCATTCACATAATTACAATTGCATTAATATGGATATTATATATATATATATATATATATATATATATATATATATTTATTTATATTTATATTTATATTTATTTATTTTTTTTTTTTCTTCTTGTTATTTATATATAACAAAAAAAAAAAAAAAAAAGAAAAAACGAAAGAAAAGATAAAATGGGTTTATTGAAAAAAAAATTTTAACAATTCAATATATTTTGAATAGTATTCAAAGGTTTATTCATGAGAGCAAAAAGAAAACATCACCTTGTATTATAATAAACCAGATCATGCATGAACAAGAAAAAAAAAAAAAAAAAAATTGTAAAATAAAATAAATAGAATATTATATACATATTATATATACTTCTTATATACACATTTTATACATAATCATAAAAAGCACTTTTTTTTTTTTTTTTTTGTATAAACA
This sequence comes from Plasmodium falciparum 3D7, assembly GCF_000002765.6. NCBI lineage: Eukaryota > Apicomplexa > Aconoidasida > Haemosporida > Plasmodiidae > Plasmodium > Plasmodium falciparum. Next base: position 1,195,415 of record NC_004326.2, on the reverse strand, counting down.
AGTAATGGTATATAAATATTTTAAATGTACCATATATATATATATATATATATATATATATATATATATATATAATATCAATTTCATATAAAAGTGCTATTATTTAATTTACAAAATGGTAATAATATTTTTCCTGGGTTTAATGGATCTTCAACGCATTGTCCTGTTTTTCTCATTCTAATTCCATGCAATATTTTCTACAAAATGAAATATATGCATATAATACATAATAAGATACGTATAATTATAATATATATATGTTGTTTTACTTTCACTTTTTTCTCCACACATTATGCCCTCTTTCTCCTTTAATTATATATATATATATATATATATTTTTTTTTTTTTTTTTTTTTTTTTTTTTACCTTATGGTTGAATTTGTCAATAGGGTAAAAAAACATAGTTATCAATATTACAAAAAAGGTGAGACATATAAATGTACATAAGGATGATCGTATGGCCCTTACAAATTGTTTCTTATTATATCCATTTCTTGAGTTTATATCATTAAATATATTTATATAATATAATGATAATTTTAATCCTATACCAGCAATTATATTTGATATACACATAAAAATTCCTGCATATGTAGTATAATTTCTTATCCCATATAAAAATTCATTATAATCTATGACATCTCCTTTCATAGATTCTGATATGGAAAAAAAGCTTCCTGTTGTTACCCCTCCAATTATACAAAAAAAAAGAAACAACACATCATCATTTTTATGAACTACCAAAGAACAAGTAGTTAATGATATACATAATAAACCTGATGATAAAATATATTTATATTTCTTTTCATTAATTGACAATATTTTATTTATATATATCCAAAAAGGTATACCAATAATCATCGATGTGGTAAAAAATAAGGGACTCCAGTTTATTAAAAAATTAGACTCTATTATGTATCTACAGAAATATGGTAATAACATACAACACACAGCACCACATAATAATGTAAATGAATAACAAATTACTAATAATATGAATGGTCTATTATTAAACATATTCTTAATCATTTTATAATTATTTGCATAAGACAGCTGTACAAAATCTTCCTTGCTTTTATAATCTTTATTAATTAATACTAACACTGTTATGAATATTCCACATAAATATAATATGCTATATATAAATGTTATAATGAACATATTTTTTTTTTTCTCTTTATATGTATATCCTTCTGAAAAGGAGCCTAATAATCCGTTCAATAAGCTGCACGACATGGACCCTACTACAGAAATATACCAAGTGAACAGCTGGTCATCAAAAAGGATTCACATATATATATATATACATACATATTTATGTATGTATGTAGATAAGCATATATGAACACATATTGGGTTTATAGTACCATCATAATATATACATATATATATATATATATATATATATATTTTTTTTTTTTATTTTTATTTTACTTGTAATCGTGTTCTTTCGTCGTAGTCATATGTTAATTGTGAAGCTAGCGAGTGGTAAGCAACCTCACTACACCCCCATGAGATACCAAATATGATGGACCAAAAATAAGACCATAATTTTAAGTGCCAAATGGAATTGAACTTAAGAGGAGGATTCAAAAATAAAAAGAAAGATACTTTTTTCAGAATATATTTAAAATATACACATATATATATATATATATATATATATATATATTATAACCAATTTCATTGATATGAAATATTTCATTTTATTTTAATATATACTTGCTTGAATTATAGCAGAGAATAATAAAAAAGACGTCCTCTTTCCATATGTTTTAAAACATTTACTTTTAAATTTATGACTGATGTAACTAAAAAAGATCTCAATAAATGCATAAAGGAACATTAATGTTAAATGAATATTTCCTACTGTTTCTACAAATTAGACGACACAATATATAAATATATAAATATATACATATGTATATATATATATATATATATATATATCATAGATATTCTTATATGTCTCATTATATTATATTATGTTTTTTTTTTTTTTTTATTACGTACGAGTACTCAAACCCACAATATTAGTATAAAAGTAGGAAGTATAAATAGTTGATATTAAATTCATTCCACCCACACCAATCATAGGGCAGGAAAAACTAAGTATTGTGCACAGTTTTAACTTTCTTATTTTTTCATCTTTTACATTTTGTATATCCAAATCTTACATAAGAAAAATTAAAATATGCATAAATATATATATATATATATATATATATATATATATGTTCATATTATTAAAATAATATCATATTATAATTTTTGTTTAATTTTTACATGTTGAATAATTCCCCCTTTGGTTATTTAGTAAAGGTTTTTTTGAATAATCATCATTTTCATCATTTTCATCATTTTCATCATTTTCATCATTTTCATCATTCTTTATAGAACAATTTATAATAATCTTATTAAAACTATTTTGATCTTCTATCATATTAATATGAGCATTTGATTATTTTTTTTTTTTTTTTTTTTTTTTTTTTTGTTCCCAACAAAACATTCACGTTATAATAATATATATATGAACATAAAATAAAAACAATGACCCTATACTATATGTGTAACCGCTGACATATAAAATTAGATAGTTTTTAATATATATGAAGAACAGTACTTAGAAAGACAAAAGAATTAAAAATAAAAAGAATAAACTATTTCATATTTACAATTATAAAATAAAAAGACTTACACAGAACTAAGTTAACACATTTTTATAAATCAATTTAATATACTCCTTTTATATACATAAAAATATATATATTTTTTATACAGTAACATTATAATATCATATTAAAAAGTAAAAAAAAAAAAAAAAAAAAAAAAAAAAAAAAATTTCTGAAATATATATAATTTATACTTAATAAGAAAAATATACTAAAGATTAAATTATATCCTTTTATTTTTTTTTAAGTTATATAATTCTGCATTGATTGAGCCTTTGTTCTTGTATCATTTTTAAAGGAAATAAGATAAATTATTTGTTAACATGTGAAATAGGCGTTTAATAAAAGTACCCACACATATATTATTATATAAAATGTAAAAAAATGACATAAGATTAAAAAAAGGCTTTTCCTTTATACATACAATATTCATTATTTATATATATGCCCACATAAATAAATAAATATATAAACATATATATTTATATATATATATATATTTATAATTTGGGGATTATATATTAATATAATACTCTCTATGTTTAATATTCAAATATTAACAGTACAACACAGTACATATATACTTAAAACAGGTATCCAAAATTATAATATTATATAAATATATATATATATATATATATATATATATATATATTTATTTATATATATATATTTATTTATATATATATATTTATTTATATATATATATTTATTTATATATATATATGTTCATCTATTTATTCTATTCTCTTATTTTTTTTTCTTCGTGTGAAAATATAATTTTTTATACGCACCTTATTTTACAAATTATCTTTAAAATTTCATAAAATATTAAGAATAAAAAATTTATACATAAAAAAAATTATATAATTCTTATAAAAAAAAAAAAAAAAAAAAAAAATCATATATTATTAAAATAGAATGGATATATATGATCATCCTGTATTTCCTTTTTATACAATTTTTTTTATTTTTATCTTTTCACACTTCAAAAATAATTAAAAATATAATCTACCAAATTATATTATATATATATATATATAATATATATATATGTATTAATGTTTTGTCCATTTATGTTTCTTTTGAAAATAATTTTAATCATACTTTTTATAAAATACAATGTGGTTAATGGTTTGTTAAAAACTCCATGTAATTTTAGTTTAAGAAACAATATAATATCTGAAAGAATATGTAATATTAAATTACCTAATTTAAGTTATAAGAATATATTATTTAGTCGATATGGAAGAAGAAGAAGAAGAAACATGAATCCTTTTCTGTTTATTCAATTTAAAGAGAAAAAAAAATTACCACATCTTTTATGTTTTCATAGTAAGGATTGTGAATATTGTAATAGCATGGAAAAATTATTAACCAAATTAAAAGAAGAGGAACAAGTTCATATTTTAAAATTAGAAATGTATGATAATTCATATAACTTTGAATTATTACAACAACTAGATTATAATAATTTATGTGGAGGCTTACCGTATTATTATAATTTAAAAACACATTATAATATATGCGGAGCAACAACATATCATAATCTAAGAAACTGGGCGATAGACAAAAAATGCAAGTAAGCAAAAAAAAAAAAATAAATAAATAAATAAATAAAATATATATATATATATATATATATATATATATATATATGTATGGATGGATGGAACATTTTCATGTTTTTTTTTCTTTTTTCCTTTTTATTAGCCCAAACGAACCACCAAACGAAGAGTTTTGAAAATATTAATATATATATATATATATGATGTCTGAATTTATTTTATAATTCTCAAATGATTTTATAAAATTAAAATTGTTTTTTTTTTCCTTTTTTTTTTTTTTCCTTTTTTTTTTTTTCTTTTTTTTTTTATTACTAACACGGGATCGTAAAATGTATAAAATGAAAATATGATGGAATAATTTAAATCTTGTGGATATCACTTAAACGAAAGCAATAATTCCATGGGGGACTATAATAATCACATAAATATATATATACATATATATATATTTATCTATTTATTTAATATACTTTTTTTGTTGTATAATAAAATGTTTATATATATAATATAAATATTACAATATAGTATATTTATATTTTTTTTTATATTATTTATCATTTATTTATAAAAAAATAAAATAAAATAAACACTGTTTTTTTTTTTTCTTTTTTTTTTTTTTTTCTTATAAATTATTATAAAATATAAATATAGTGTAAAAAATTATATTTATATATATATAATTTTATATGTATAATTTTTCCTTTATTTTCAATTTTTTTTCTTTTTTCTATTAATAAAAATATATATATATATATATATATAATAATTATATATATATGCAATATATATTTTATATATATAATTATATTATATAAAAACACGTCATTTTTTCTTCATATAAAAAATAAGGCAGTAATAAATATATATTATATATATATAATATTATATAATAACAAAGAACCTTCCATTTGTTTTTAAATAATATATTTTTTTAATATAATAAAAGAAAATAAAAATTATTATTTTTTTTAAACTTACATATATTATATATATATATATATATTTATATATAATTATATAAATGACTACATATAATTTTATATAATAAAAAAATTGCTCAATGTTGAGAAAAATAAAAATTTTCATTTTTATTTCTTTAAAAAAAAAATGAAGCAAAAATAAAAGTAAGGATGATTTATATATATAATTATTATATTATAAATATATACATATTTTTTTATGTATTTGTTATATAAGAAAAAAATATATATTTTTCAACCATATTTATTAAAAATATATATATATATTTTATTTTATAATATGAATATATATTATATTTAATATTTTAATTATGAATTTACAGTTATTTACATTATATTTAAATATATGACATTATATATATATATATATATATATTTATATTTATATATGTATGTATTTTTTTCTTTTTTTTTTTTATCATCATTAATTATTACATTATGTTATAATATGTGAAAACATAAAAAAATATGTACTACATCCAAATCATATTTAAATACATTTTTATCCATCATGATATTTATAACCGCATTGATTTATGCTTATAGATTTATAAACAAATATTAAGATATATTAAGATATATTAAGATATATTAAGATATATTAATGTATGTATAAATATACCATTTATATTTTATTAATGTATTAATAAAAATTTATATATTTATATATTTATATATTTACATATTATTTATTATTATTATTATTATTATTATTATTATTTATTTTTTTTTTTTCTTTTTTTTTTTTTGTATTTATTTTTGAAAATTAAAAAATTCAATTAATATATCCCTATTATATTTCGAAAAAAAAACAAAAAAGGAAGGAAAAATAAGAATTGAACCTGTAATATTTTTTATATGATAATTCATACACCTATGTAAAAAATATATACATATATATAAATATATATATATATATATATATATATATATAGTTCCTTCTATGAAATCATTAAATTATAATTACATTTAAGTGTTGTCTTTTTTTTTTTTTTTTTTTTTTTAATAACTCCTAATATATACACAAAAAGATGTGCACGTATTTATGTAGCGTATCTCTCTTAATCGTAAAAATATAAAAATTAATTTATATAAATAAATATATATAAATATATATAAATATATATATATATATATATATATATATATATATATATATATATATATATACATATCATTTATATTGTAAATTATTTTTTTCTTATTCCTTCTACCACCTATTATGTAAGAGTTAAAAAGAAAAAAGAAAATGTATAATTTTTTATCATGCAAAAAGAAAAGTATAATTCTACAAGTTCTGTTGATTATATGTACCTATAACATTCTTTTAAATTTTGTAAATATATTTGTAAATAATAATGAGAAGAACCATAAGAATAAATATGAGAATAGGATAAAATCATTTTATGTTGAAGCATATAACTGGAATTTTTTAGAAAAATGGAAATCTATAAATACAAATGAAAAACTAGAATATAAAATAAATTATAATATAGGTTTAAATATAGATGCAGAGATTGGTGATTTCGGTGATTACAACTCAGATGTAAAAACAGATTTAATATTATTTAAATATGATAAAGATAAATTATTAAGTACCATTTTTATATATGTATTTAGTGTAAAGGAAAATAAATTTATATATCATACAGAAGTTAGTTTTGAAGGCAAAATTATGAACGTAACCGCTATTGATTTAAATTTTGATGGTGCATTAGATGTGTTAGTTTTATTTAAAGATAATAAAGATAGTAGTAAATCAAATAAATATTATGTAGCAGCATTTTTACAAAATGATAATGACCAGCTAGAAGAAATATGGAATTCTAAAAAAAAAGAACAAAATGATGAATCAATTACCGATAATGAAGAAGATAATATATATTATACAAATATACATCCACTTATATGTGATATTAATAATGATGGATTACCAGATATTATTGGACAACAATCTGGAGGACCTGATGGATTCTTTAGATTCATATGGATTAATACAAGAAATGGATTTAAAAGTTTTTTATGGAAAAATATCAATATTTTTAAATATTCAGAATTAGATGAAATTACGAATCCAAATTCTAGTGCAATTGTTGATATTAATGGTGATTGTAAATCTGATTTAGTTTTTACAGTTTATAATTCTTATGAAAAAAGAATTGGTTTAGAAATATGGTTAAATAAAATTATTGATGGCAAAAGTTTCTATGTTAAATATTCACAAGATTATTTATTACCTCCTAATTCTTTACAAGTTTTATTTGGTGATTTTAATGGTGATGGTTCCATCGATTTAGTTGTACCCACATGTGTTAAAAGTTCTTTTTGTAATTATTGTTGTGTTAGTGATGATAAAATATATTTTATTCCAAATATTCAAAAAAAGATTTGTGATAGTTCTTGGAAAAAACCAGATGAAACAAAATGTAGACCAGCATCAAATCTTTGTTCAGAAAGTGATTTTGAATTTCAACAAAATTTAACTGATGACTTTATTTCGGTGGTAGATACTTCAGGTTTACATTTATCGGGTAATGCTGATTATCCATATTATTTAAGTGTAGGTGATATAGATGATGATGGTTATTTAGATTTATTAATAACTTTAAAAAATGATAAAGGACAAAAATATGTACGTATATATAAAAATGAATTAAAAATTCATTATGAAGAAAACTCCTTAGAAGTAAGAGGTTTCTATAATTTTTACCAATTTGTAACATCACCAGAAGAATCCGTTACAGATGTATATAATGCAGCCTTTTTTGATATATTCGAAAATGGTGTATTGGATATATTAATATTTGGTAAATATATTACAAGTAATAAAAAAACAAAATATGCAGCTGTTGGTTTTATAAGAAATAATGAAACAGATTCCTTATTCTTAAAATCAACAGCTCTAAACGGTATATGTGTTAACGATTGTTATAAAGAAAAGGATAAAATTACAACAAAAACTTTGGGGGGTAATGCTCATGGACCTACTTTTAAAATTACTGTTATTGATGTTAATGGTGTTAAATCTAGTAGAATAGGAGTACAAAAAAGCCAGTCAGCACATTTCCCATTACAATTACCATATGTACTCTTTGGATTAGGAAGAACAAGTAATTATGTTGAAGAATTTTATGTTGGTATGCCAACACATGAACAAAAATATTATAATATGTGGGTCTCTATTATACCAAATTCGCATATTATTGTTATACCCTACCCATTAAATAATTCAAATAAATGGCAAATACAACTCTCAGTTAATCCATCCAAAAAATTCTATTCCATACTTTATATAACATTAATATGTTTAAGTGTTATTGGAGTACTTATATTTATATTGGATAGAAAAGAAAAAGTTGAAGACTCAAAAGAAGAACTTGGTTTTAAAAGTCACTTTGTTATAGGTTAAGAAAATATATTATACTATTCAAATGATAAAGCCATAAAAATAATCATTTCATACGGGAAAATTATATCTTTCCAAGGAATAAAAAATGAAGCATATATAAAATAATTATGGGTTCACATAAAAAAAAAAAAAAAAAAAAAAAAAAAAAAAAACATACATATATATATATATATATATATATATATATTATATATATGTGTTTACCATAGTATTCATATTCATTTGTGAAACCCCAATTTTTATTAATAAATTATCAAAAATGTTTAAATTTTTTTTTTTTTTTTTTAATATATCTAATTATTTATTTATTGATAAATATTTTATTAATTATATTTTTTTGTTAATAATATATATATATATATATATATATACACATAGGAAGTTATAAATGATTTTCTAAAATGTAGAAGCATTTTATAAACATATGTATTACATATTTTATAATATATATATGACTCTTATTTCGTTTTATATATTTTTACACATATATATTTATATATATATATATGTATGTATTTTTTTTTTTTTTTTTTTTTTTTTTGTTATTATGAAAACGTATAAATTTTTATATTTTGAATAACATTTGATAATGTCTTTTCTTCTCATTATTTTTCAAAACATTCCTTTTTAAACATCTGAAAAGATATATAAAATAAAAATAATTAATTATATATTGATTCATAAAAAATTACATAAAGGAGGAAGGAAGAAAAATATATTTATATATATATATATATATATATATTATTTGTGTGACAATTCTTATTATATGTTTGATATTTTTATTGGTATTCTTTTTTTTGTATATACACATATTTAAAATATATACATATATATATATATGGAGAAGGAAAAGGAAAAATTATAAACAGAAAATGTCATAAATAGGATAATAAAAAAAAAGAAAAAAAAGATTACATTTACATATATATTATACACATTCCTGTTTGTCCAATTTTCTTATATTTCTTTTATATAAATTTTTTTCTGTTGTGTTTATCAAAAGCGTTGTTATATTTTATCCCTTATTTAATATACACTAAAAATAAATAAATACATACATACATACATACATACATACATACATATATATATATATATATATATATATTGTTCTCCACTTTTATATACAATATCTACATTTAAAATGTTATATTCTTTATGTCTCCTATATATAACGATAGCAAAGACGGTTAAAAATAAATGCTTATAATTTAGAAAGAGACACCCATTTATTTTTTTATTTATTTAAAAAAATTAATTTAATATGAAATGAAAAAAATGTATCATTATATTTTATTTTTTTAGCTTTCATGTTTCAATTTCAATACTGAATTACAACAGACTAAGTATTTAGTTTTAAAAAGTATATTTATATATTTCCTAAAATACAACAATTTGTTCATATATATATATATATATATATATATATATATATATATATATTATATATGTGTGTATTTATTTTTTGTTCTATAGACGCCTATATAGATTGCAAAAACTATAATGGTTACCTAGACACATAAATAAAAATACATACAATAATATATATATATATATATATTATACCTTTACTATATTCATTATGTGTATAAATAAAACAAAATTAGATATGTAATACTTTTGAAAAGTTATAGACAAGAAAAATGAAGATTACAACATAAAACAAGCAGAATTGGTATATTTATAAACCTAAAAAAATACATATCAAAAATAAAAATATATGTATTAATATATTTATATATTTCTCATATTTAGTATTGTGATGAAGACCCCTTTTGTAATTATTTTTTATATAATCAGAAGAAAAAAGAAATTAGACTATGTTACGATAAAAAAATTACTTTAAAACATCCTAAATATGATGATACGTAAAAGAAGCAAGAAAAAAAAAAAAAAAAAAAAAAAAAAAAAAAAAAAACATAACACAAAAGCTTAAATTACTATCATACAACGAATAGAAAAAAATATTACATTTTTGCTTTTTCTTAATAATAATTATGAACAATCTCAACGTTCATACATCATTATTTCCAGATGGGTAACAAGTATAAAGGAAAATGTTTTTGAAAATTTTTCTCCATCACTTGTCAATTCACAAGGAATTTGTAATAATCAAGTGGACAAAATTTTTTTCAATTCATTAAATGAGGCAATCCAAAAAGGAAAGGTTATTAAAAAGGGAAAATAATATTTATAAAATGAAGATATGTGTTCTATTTTATATTCTTTGAATTTTTCATTAAAACATAAGGAAATATTATGCTGTTCTTATGTACCATATTAAATTTAAAGAGGAGCACATGAATAAACACATATAAATAAATAAATATATATATATATATATATATATATAATATTACAAATGTGTAATGTAATTCTTATATTTTATCATTTTGTCTTAGGAAAATAATAAAAAATTTTTGATATTGAACTTTCAATCCAAAAATAATGAAGGTTAAAATTTTAAAATAAAGAATAATAAGAATAAAAATTCATTTATCATTCAAAAAATAAAATAAAATAATTAAATATATAAATATATATATTTATTTATTTTCTCAGATAATATAGAAGGCTATTTTTGTGAGAGCATAGATTATTTTATTAATAGAGAAGGCTATGTAGTTTTTGATTTTATTAAAAGAGAACAACCCCATCAGTCATGTTTAAAAAGTAAAAAGTGTGGATTAAGAGGATCAGTAATATGCAAAAAAAAAATAAATAAACAATAAATAAATTAAATTCATAATTATCAATATATCATATTATAATCTATGTGTCTATATTCTCTTAAAGGTACAATCAGATGATAGTAAATATGAAGAAAATATAAACCCAGGTGATGTTGTTGTTGCCCACAAATTTTAAAATTCCAAATTTTTTAATTATTTAATATATATATATATATATATATGTAAATACATTTATGTATTAGCTACCTAATTATTTTATTATTATTTTTTTTTTTTTTTTTTTTTTTTTTTTTGAAAATAGCTATATAGCCAAATTGGTCTTTTTTTTTTTTTTTTTTTTTTTTTTTTTTCTATTGTTATATATACATATATCTATATTTGTGTGTAAATGTTTCTCTTTTGTATTGTAATAAAAATACGTTAAAGTATAAAATATTAAGAATAAATAAAAATCGAAAGGCAAAGGAATATAATATTCTTCTCCTTTTATCTTTAAACCTAAATTATCCAATAATATTTATTAAAAATGAATAAGATTAAATGAGAACGATAAATCAAATATTTTATTATTATAGACATATTATTATTTATTATTAAAAATAATAAGCATATGTAGGATTTTATTTGAATAAAGTATATTCTGTTATATACTATAGGCATATAAAAATATGCAAAATAAGATATATATATATATATATATAAAATAAATATTATGTATATTCACAGATACATTATTTAAATTTATCACATAATAATAAATAAATAAATAAATAAATAAATATATATATATATATATATATATATATATATTTTCTACAAATTGAATATTCCTACAATAAAAAATACATAGCATTTTTTTTTTTTTTTTTAATTATATATACTTTGCTTTTATCTCCAAAAAAAAATAAGAAAACATTAAAATATTGATATATATATAATTATATATATATTATATATAATTTTTATAAATATTTAATTGTTTTTCCAAAAAATAAATAAATTATAAAATTGTTGTAAATGTAATAAAAAAGTTTAACATTTCAATAATTATAAATTATGTTCTATTTCTTTTTCTTTTTTTTTATTTATTTATAAATAATAATATATAACAACTTGATAGAAACCAACATCACAGGAAAAAAATATTGTATATTATTATATTATTACAATTGTATTTAAAGGCAAATATAAAATAAAATATATATATATATTATTTATATAATATATATATATATATATATATATATAATATACATATAATATATACATATATATATTACATAATCTATTATTTACAACGTGGTTTCTTTTTTTTTTTTTTAATAAAAATATATAAGGCGTATAATTTAATATATTTTATATTTATAAAATTATATTTTCATATATATATAAAAATTCTCTTTTCAAATTTTTGTAACATTAAAAAAAAAGAAATATATAATATATATATATTTATATATTTATATTTATTTATTTATTTATTCATTTATTTATTCATTTATTTGTTGACTTTTCTTATTTATAAATAATTTTTCAATATTCCAAAAAAAAAATATATGAAAAAATTATAAATTTTTTTCCCTACCAATA
>NC_004326.2:1165000-1177500 GCF_000002765.6 Plasmodium falciparum 3D7 | reverse complement strand
AATCATCCAACAATAATTATAAATATATTTATTTATATTTATCTTCCTTTTATTATTTTTACAAAATAATGCTCTTATAATGTAATTTGTTTTTATTTGTTTTTATTTGTTTTTATTTGTTTTTATTTGTTTTTATTTTATTTTATTTTACTATTTTTTTTTTTTTTTTTCTTTTTTTTTTTTTTTTTTGTCGACCGATTGATTCTTTTTCAAGATGATTAATGAAGAAGAGTTAAGCTTGGAATCCTTAAAAAAATTAAAACAATTAGAAGAAAAATTAAATGAAGAAAATAAAAAGGAGAATAAAAAAAAGAAGGAAGAAAATTCAGTCAATAATTTTATGCAGTTCAAATCTTTGGAGCATTCTTTACCTTACCAAGTCAAGAAAAAAATCAAAACAATGAAAATCAAAAATCTACAAGGTCTCAAAAAATTAACTGTTACTAATAAAAAAAAGTATTATATAAAAATATTGGATCATAAAGACGTGCAAAAAAGAAAGCACAAAAGGAAGTATCACAAGAAGGCATAAAGAAAAAAAAAAAAAAAAAAAAAAAAAAAAATACCCTGACATGGTATTTATATGTATATATATTGATATATATATATATATATGTTTATAATAATAATAATTATTATTATTGTTATTTTATTTATCTTTATTTTTTTTTAATGTGTAATAATTTAAACCTGATTTGTTTGGGAATATCCTCATATTTGCCTTTCCAGTCAAACTTTTGGCCACTCAAAGGTATAATTCGTCTTGTGCTTTTAATTAAATTTTTATCTGCAAAAAGGAAAATACCATAAAAAAATATGTATATAAATATATAAATAAATAAATATATATATATATATGTTCATTTATTTTTCTTCTTTTTTTTTTTTTTTTTTTTATGTATAATAACTTATGTTTGTGAAAAAATTGTTTAAGTCATATAAAATATAATTCTCATATTCATTTATCGCAGATAAGATATTTGAAGAAAACATATCAACATCCTAAAATATATATATATATATATATATATATATATATATATAAATATATTATATATATATTTATATATATTTATATTTTTGTTCTTATTGTACCCTATTCACTCGAACTTTTTTTTCAAAACATTTTGATGTTTTAAAATTTATATTTGCATCCTCAAAATATGTAAGGGATATATCTATGGTTCCCTTTTATAAAAAAGAATGTAACAAAATCATTAATTTAAAGATTGTCATGTACATATTCTTGTAACATATGTCATTATATATATATATATATAATTATTTTTATCTTATACGTTGTAAATTTACAACCCTTCATCATGAGTAATAATAATGACAAAAAGAAAAAAAGGAAAAAAAAATAATTAATATTTTTATTTACCGATAATAAAACATGATCGTTATCAACAAAAAATTGTGCCGTCCAGGAACTTCTCCAAGTACTAGCGCTAATATGATAAAAAAAAAATTATATATATATATATATATATATATATATATATATATATATATATTATATATCACAACGAATTCGAAGAGAATCCATATTTTAATATATCAATATCATAATAGTTTATATATTGTTATAATTTAATAATACTGGAAATTTTTTAAATAACTTCTATCACAACATATAATAAAAAATAAATAAAATATGTCTTCTTCATTATATGCATAAACAGATGAACAATGTTCAGAACGTAAACCATTCGGTGATTTTATATGGACTTCTGGATAATTTATAGTTTGTAAATTACTCCATTTTTTATAATGCTCTTGTACATAGTCAACCAGTTTTTTATCACATTCTTTTCTAAAATAAATAAATATATATATATATATATATATATATACATATATTATATGATACATATAATTTTTTATATCATATTTTTATGTGTTTACCTATAATTTTCCAACTGTTCTGGATATTTTAATTCTTTTACTGTTTCCAAAACATTTGCTGTCTATGAAAAATATATGAACATATTATATCTCAAATATATCATTCCAAAATTATATTAAATTATATATATGTATATGTTGATATAAATATATGTGCTCGTATTTTTTTTTTTTTTTTTTTTTTTTTTTGTACCCTTTTTAAATGATTAACATGAACTAATGCTTTTAATTTGGGTATAAAATATAAATGATTTACTTTAAATTTTTTACATGTTATTACCTAATATAAGATATTATACACATATAACATATGAATTATGATAATATTATTATGTTAATTATATATATATATATATATATATATATTTATTTATATTTACATATTCGTTCTTATCGGTAAGTATAAAATTATAATTCTTTTCATTATAATCTTTTAAAACTTCTTCAAGAATTTTTTGAATACTAACACTTGAACCAAGAAGAATATTTATATCTATAAAATTAAAATGTATATATATATATATATATATATATATACATATGTATATGTTTGTATCTATTTAAAAAACATATTCTATAAAAACTATAATATTTGAACCTTTGACCAAGTCATATAATTTCCCTGGAGGGGAATTCATCAATACATGTCTTATAAAATTTTTCTTTTCATTTAACATGTTATTCATCGTATTATGATTATTTCTTCTTTTTAACTAATATTATATTCAAATATTTTTAAGCAACATAATATAAACACAACTGTAATTACTTTATAATATAAGATTATTATTAAAACAAAAAATATTATATATATATGTACTTTTTGCTAAACGCATTATTTATATATGAAAAAAAAAAAAAAAGTTAAATTTATTAAAATATTTATAACTTTATATATATCCACAATAATTAAATGTCTGAAATATCATTACCTTTTTCAAATAAAAAAAAAATATATATATATATATATATATATATATATATATATAATATCATATTCATTATTATTCATTTGTAAGTATGCACAAAAATGTATATATAAAATTCTAAACACATATTAATTTATACAAATATTTTTATAATCATACGTAATTCTTAAAAATATATCACACCTTATGTTCACAATAAAAAATAAGATATTCCACATATGAATATATATACATATATATATATGTGCAGAACTATTCATGAGCTCATTAATAAATCATAATCTTTACATATATCATATGTAATATATATAACCCTTTAATTATTTTATTAAAAATGAAAAACAAATTATAAAGTTTTACTCGAAATGGAAAAGAAAAAAAAAAATTTTATAAATTTATTAAAAAAAATATAAATCCTAACAAAGAAAAGGTGAATAGACAAAAATAGGGATAAACAAGTATAACATTGTTCATATAAAATGCATATTATTCAAGCAGAAATAAAAATAGGAAATATTAAGAACAAAAAAAAAAAAAAAAATAAATAATAAATAAAATATGAACATATGAATATATGAAAATATGAAAATATAAAAATATGAATATAAGTCAAATTAAACAAACACATTTTAAAATGAAACAAAAGAAAAGAAAAATATTTGCACATTATTCATTTCCACTTGTATACTTTTTTTTTCTTTTTTTTTTTTTTCTTTTTTTTTTTTTTCTTTTTTTTTGTTTAATTTTATATGAATAAAATAAAAGAAAGATATTCATATATTTGTTTTTATTGGAATAATTTCCTCTACTGATTTTTCTGAATATTCTTTAATATAACCTTTCATAAAATAAATACCATCCCCTTTTCGATTATCTGTAAAAAGTATAAAAGGGTATCCAAAGGATAATATAAATAAATAAATATATATATATATATTTACACATATATGTGTATATATTTATTTATAATACTGTACCGATTGGTAAAAACCACAAGAAAGGTGACTCTCCGAAAACGTCCTTAAAATTTTTATAGAAACCTTTATTATAATATTTCTATAAAAAAAAAAAAAAAAAAAAAAAAAACATACACACACACACATATATATATATATACAATTAAATGTATTAACAATAGAAGTCATTCTTATTTTTTTTTTTTTTTTTCCATAAAAATATTACATACCGAGTATGATTGATTTTGGTAGTTGGTTTGTTTCTCACAAAATTCGATTGTTGTCATAGCATTAATCAAAAGCCTAAAATAAAAAAAATAAAAAAAAAAAAATATATATATTTATATATATATATATATATATTTATTTATTTATTTATTTTTCCTTTTAACCATATGTGAAAAAATAGAAAACATGTTACTATGAGGGATAAGAACGAATTTAATGTTTCTCCAAATAAAAGTAAAAACATTTCGTTAAAAGGCGTCTACAAAAATGAAATAATGAATAAATATATACATATAGGTAACTATATATTTACAACTTTAAGGAATTTATGCATCACAACAAAAACAAGATATATATTTCGATTTATTTCAATATATTTCGATTTATTTCAATATATTTCGATTTATTTCAATATATTTCAATATATTTCAATTTATTTCAATTTATTTCAATTTATTTTAATTTTTCTTATTTTATTTTTTCTAACCTCCCCATTTTTTATTGCATTCCTAACAGAGGTAAACATAGTAATTGACACAAAGACTGTAGTTATTGAACAGTATATTAAAGATAACATAAAATATTTGTGATTATTATAACCAACACAATTATATATCCAAGGACAATGATGATCCATTTTTAAAATACAACTTTTACATACGCGACAATGATGAGTTCTATCAGGCTTATATTTACAACACCATTTACAATGTCTTCGTTCTCCTGATTTTTTCTTTTCTAATAAAATATTCTCCATATTTATATTATTATTTTCTTGAAAATCATTCAAAGACCATTCTTCAGTATCGGGTATAGATCCAGGAGATACTATAATGGATAAAATATAATTAATCAAATACATAATTAAACAAAAATGAAAAACCCCCATCTCAATAATTCCTCTGGAAAATTTAAACATATAAAAATATATACATAAAAACATATATATGTGTGTATATATATATATATATATATATATATTCCTCTTTATATAACATTTTTATCCTATTTATTATTTCCTATTTTTCATTTTTTATCAAAATATATGTGGTTTATCTTTAAAGTTACCTCTTCAAGTCATATTTCAGGTACACCTTTTTGTAATCCTTATAAATTAAAGGCAAACAGTGATACTATAAGAAACCAAAAAAAAAAAAAAAAAAAAAAAAAAAAAAATTCAACATATATATATATAATATATATATATATATATATATGTTATCACATGGGTGTATATCAAATTTTTAAATGTCATAGGTTACCATTATATATATTAAATATATCCCTAGTAATACAATAAAAATAAAGAAAACAGGCAAAAGACGAACAAATTTATTCTTATTATTTTGTAATCTAAATGATCTTTCAACTTTAGGATGATTATTGGTTCTTTCCAACATCACATTATTTGACGTATCCAATGTAGAATCATCATCTTCTTTAAAATTATCTTTCATACCTTTTGTTACATTTATAATACTTTTGTCTGACGAATATTTTATGTTCTCTTCCTTTCTACCTTTCTTCTGCTTATTTTTCTAAAAGGAAAAAAAAACATATATATATATATTTTACTTTATATTATTTTTTTTCAACACTCATAAAAGCATATTCACACCAAACAAAAAGGAACACTATATATATAATCTTTTCTTTTTTCTCTTTTTTTTTTTTTTTTTTTTTTTTCTTTTTTTAATAAGAAACCTTCTTTTTTTTCTTTTTATCGTCGTTGGAATCTTTTCCTTCAGACATGCTAATAACATTACTCTCTTCATCGGTCATATTTTTTTTTTTTTCTTCAACATTCTTATTCTTTGTCATTTTACATAGTATATTTTTAAATATGAAATAAGGATATTACAGATTAAAGTAAGACAAAAATTAAAAATTCTTTTTTTTTTTTTCTTTTTTTTTTTCTTTTCACAGTATTATTTATTGACACTTCATTCGTCTTTTATTATACATCAAATTATTTATATTTATATTTATATTTCTATATTTTTGAATTATACTATATTGTGTATATAAAGTTATTTATGTATTATAATATGTCTAATATATATATATATCAAATAACCAAAAAACGGTTCTAATATTTTATGTGGTTTTCTAATCACTTTTTATTAATAAAAAAAAGGGAGGCAAAAAGACAATATATAAGTATATAAATGTATGAATATATATAAATGTATGAATATATATAAATGTATGTATATATATAAATGTATGTATATATATAAATGTATATATATATATATATATATATATATATATGTATGTATTCATGTATTTATGTATATATTTTTATATTTTTAATTTTTAATTTTTAATTTTTAATTTTTTTTTTAGTTTATTTTTTTCTTAATTTTGAATTGTAAACAAAAATTCAAATATATGAACAAATAATGGAATGATCGGAAAACAATGAAACAACAAATAAATTATGTCAACATATATATTTAAATTGTATGTATGCCTGTACATATGTCTATCTTAAGGTGGCATGTTAAACAAATATATAAATTATTTTCATTATATATATGATATTATATCAAACACACTGTATATAAAATATATACAAAAATAAGAAATAAATAAATAAATAAATATATATATATATATATATATATATAATATATCAAATTGAATAAAAAATTAATTGTTACCATAAAAGAAAATGATTGGTGTTCAAAATTATTAAATGTAAACAAAAACAAACGAAATGTCTATTTTTTTTTTTTTTTTTTTTTCTTGTTTGAAAGCTATACATATATATATATATATATATATATATATTTTAATAAATGAATAAAAAGGAAATGAAAAATTAAAAAATGGAAATTCTTTTTTAAATATTTATTCGCTATAAAATTGGGAAATTATTTACATATATATATATATATATATATATATATGCATTTATTTTATTTTATTTTTTCTTCAATTTTATTATATCATTTTACCATATTTTTTATGAAAAAAACAAAAACTTCTTGTCCAACGAAAAATAATACATGAGTAAACATACGGTTATATCGACGATATAAATATGACTATATATATATATATATATATATATATATATATATATATATAATTCCTTTTTATACATATAAGTTTTATGCATATAAGAAAATTATGTAAACTTCATAATTTATAATATAACATAATAGTTAAATATATGTATATTAAAATATGATTTATTTACCAAATGCAATTATATATATATATATATATATATTTTTTTTTTTTTTTTGAATATTTCCACTTTTAATTATGAATGGTATATAATTATAAATAAAGACATACAAAAAAAAAAAAAAAAAAAAAAAAAAGATATAAAAACAATGAATTTAATTATAGATCATTTTGCATATATAATATAAATATATGCATATAGGTTAATTCAAGAAAATAAATGTTTATAAATATTATATAAAAAAAAAAAGAAAAAAAAAAAAACTGTCTTTTTATTATAATTTTCCAAAAAAATTTTGTTATACTGAACAATATATTATATATATATATAATTTCCAAGTATACAAAAAAAAATTTTTAAATGTGATAGTATAATAATAACAATTTTCTCTTTTGTTAATTTAAGTAGACAATTATATATATATATATATATATATATATATATATATGGATAGATATAACTTTCATAATATTATATATATATATATATATATTATTATTAAAAATTACAATTTTCATATAATATTGTTATGCATGAAAAAATAAGAAAAAAATTTATATTCATATATAACATATATATATTATTCATCCTCTTGTATATTTAATATAGGACTGTTTGTACTTTTTCATTTAATATTTTTTAGACATAAAACGAATTTCTCTTTTTTTGAATTTTTTTTTTTTTTTTTTTTCTTCTTTTATTTTTTTCCCATGCTATTTTATTTGTTGGTTGTAGAGAACATGTTTAAAAAAAAAAAAAAAAAAAAAAAAAAAAAAAAATCAATAGTACATTTATAAAATTAATGCACACATCAGCATTTATAAAAATAATAAAAATAAAAAAAAAGTAATATTCCTTAATGGAAATTTTAAATATCCTTTATACTTGTTATAATGTTACTTATTAATAAATATCCATTTGAAGAATTTTATTTTTCTTTTTGCCATAAGCATTTTATAAAATTAAGAATCACATATTATTTATTTATTTTTTTTTTTTTCTTTTCTTTTTCTTAATTTATAACATAAAAATTTAACATATTTTCATTTCTCATTTAAAATTTTTATATGTTTATGCTTTTATACATTTTTATATTACATATATTTCTTTATATTTTTGGTTTTAATGACGTTTTTGAATCTTTTCAAAAGAATAAAAATAAAAACAAAAAAAAAAAATAAAAGACATCATTTTTATTACATAATTTATGTATTGTAGCACATTCTATATATGTATATATAATCTAAAGTAATATTATCAAAATGTTATATATACATATAAATATATATATTAGTAATATTATTCGTTCATTTATTTTAAAAATGAAAAGAATATAATATTGTACTACAATAGTAAGAAAACCATAATATTGGTTCTATAAATTTTTTTCTGTTTTGTTTTTTTTCATTTTTTTATATGTCTATTATTTCGATGTAATATATATATATATATTATTATTATTATTATCCTTATTTATTCCTATTTCTAATGAAAAATTCATAAACTATATGATAAGTTTTGTATAATTAGCTTTTTACAATTCTATGTTAATTATTAAATGAAATATATAAATATATACACATATATATATATATATATATATATATTATGCACCATATATTTGTGAATGGTACATGTTTAATGCCATATATTTATGAACATGTACATGTTTTATGCCATATATTTATGAACATGTACATGTTTTATGTCATATATTTATGAACATGTACATGTTTTATGTCATATATTTATGAACATGTTCATGTAAATATCTATATGTACATTTACATTACCAATAGTATTCTATATTCAAACCGTTTCAATTTTTACCGTTGTAAAAATGAATGAATCATAAGTTTTATATTTTTAAAATATATATTGTTTCCATTTTAATTATTCTAGGAATTAAAAATATGCACATATTAAAATATTCTTTAATTCGCTTCTCCGAATAATAATCACCTAAAAATATATTTTTCAATTTATGCTTTTTTCATAATTTAATATATAAACATTTTGTCTTTTGAACAAAATAATAAAAATTCAATAAACATATATAATATTGATGACTTTGATTTATTTATAGGATATACATATATATATATATATATATATATATATTGGTATATCTTTTATTTTCTACTAATTGGTAGTAAAGAATATAATTTATCACATATGTATGTATGTATGTATGTACTTATTTATTTATTTATATATTGTGTAAATATGTTTAAATATTATAAACTATAATATAAAAAATTATTAATACAATGAAAGAACCTGATGATAATAGCAATGATCTAATAATTCATTCCTTTGAAGAGGATATTTGGAAGTTATATAAGAAGGATAACTATATGAAACATTGCATTGTTAGAGACAGTATTGAACCAATAGCACTAGACGAAGAAATTCATATTTTAAAAAAAGAAGAAGGTCCTACATTTAAATTGTCGGAAATATTAGAATCTTTAGAAAATAAAAAAGAGGAAGAAGAAGCAAAATCAGATATATCGTCACTAGAATATATAGAACACGAAAAAAAAGAAGAAGAAGAAGATAAAGGTAAATTATATAATGGTGTATATTTACATGAAGTAAATATAATAGAAAATATAAAATATTCTGACTGTAATAAAATATACGATGAAAATATATTTCCTATTAGTATAATAGGTGATATGTATATAAATAATATAATTCAATTTAAAGATAATTCTCCTTATCATTCTATTTATAAAGTACATAAAGTGGAATGGTTTTTAAGTATAGATATTAATGAAGATACTATATATGAAATCATTCCATTTAGTGTAGGTAAAAATATTCAAATACCTTTTGAATCATTGGGCAAATATATTTTTTGTAAAGCTTATAGACGTATATATAAGAACAATCAATCTAAAGAAAAAGATGCAAATACAGTATTCGACCCACACACTTATGTAAATAAACCAGTTCGTTTTAAATGTAGTACGGAATATATAGAAAAATATTCTCTTAGCTGTAAAGGGCCCGTTTTAATTTCTATCGATCTTGCTTTTAAGGTGCTGACATATTTATGTGCTCACTTTTATAGCACAAAAATGAATCTACATGACCCCTTAAATAATGTACGCACATTGTTTTCATCGTCTAACATAAAAGAGAAGAAGAAGGTACAAGACAAAGAAGAAGCGGTAGAGGAAGAGGATGACAATATGACATATACTACTAGTTCTGTAAGTCAAAATGATGAAGGTGGTTATGAAATATATATTACAAATATGACAATAAATTTTGATGAAATAAAATTTATATTTTTAGATATTCTGGATAAGAAAGATAAAATAAGTACATCTCATAGGGATAACAATAATAATGACAGTAATAATATTAGGTACAATTCTTTGGAAAAGAAGGAATTGATTTTTAATTTATATGAAGTCGAATTCAGAATATCAAATAATAATGATGGGATAATAATAATCATTTGTAAAGATATGCATAAATATTTTACTTTTGAAAAATATAAAATGATAACTATAAAACCTTTTGATAAGAACATATGCATAAATGAATTGTGGATTATATTATTAGCTTTTAAATCAGCTTATTCATATAAAAATGTTTTTAAAAAATATTCTAGGACGATTTTTAGAAATACAAATATTTCCTTTGTACAACATATGCTAAATAATTATATAACCAAGTCTTATAATTCAAACAAAAATAAAAATATACCTTTTCATAAAATAAACACTATATTTAATCAAGCCTAGAAAAAACAAAAAATTTTTCTTTTTTTAATGCAAATCAAAAATTAATTAAAAATGGGAGGAACATTGAATTTATAAAGGTGGCGGGGCATACAAAAATAAATAAATAATATATAAATATAAATATATATATATTATATATATATATATAAATAATATTATCATTTACCATCATAATATTCATTTTTTTAATAAATTCTTATTATTTAAAAAAAGAAAAAATTAATATAATACATATATATATATATATATATATATATATATATATATATAATATACATTAATTTTTATATTAAATCTATAAGAAAAAATTATGGATACCTTAATTTTTTTTATTTTTAATAGATTATAAATTTTTAATTTTTATTTTTTGAAAAATTTCCTTTTTTAAATACTGATTAATAAAATATGATATTAATATAGGTAAAGGCCTGGAAAAATTTAAAAGCTTCAAATTTTTAATATTTAAACTTGAAAATGTTATTAATATATATATATATATATGTTTATTTTTTAAGAAATAAGTTAGTGTATTGAAATATTCTTTTATATATAAAATATATGGAAATATTTTTCCTTATATATTTTTTGAATATCATAATAAAATAAGAATATATGTATAATAAGTATAAAATATATATTTAATATATATATTATATTATATATATATATAAATTTATTTATATATAATTCCATGAAATATTGTATAATAATAAAGCATATGTACACTTTATTATATATTATATTATATATTATATTTATTGTATATGTTGTATGTATATGATTACTCCTTAACATTTTATATATATCATATAAATTTTTTATATATACACTATATAAATATATAATTTCATTTACTTCATATATATTATAGAAAATTAAAAATTATACTTAAAATAAATTATATATATATAATATATATATTATATATTATAATTAATACAATATGTACATATATATATATATATATATATATATAAATATATCATTTTAATTTTTTTTTTTTTTTTTTTTTTTTTTTCCTTTTTATCATTAAAAAAAAGGTAGAAAGATATCAGATCATTGTTTTGTATATAAATAAAAATATATTTATGTTTAGAATAAGGTTACGAAAAAAAGAAAATTATAAATTATAAAAATTAAATAAATAAAAAATAAAGCATATATATAAATATATAAATATATATATATAATTATATAATATATATATGTATATATATATATATTTTTTTTTTTTTTATTTGTGAAAAGATCTATATAATAAATGTATGAATAATTATATAAATAAAAAAATATTTAAATTTTAAAAGAGAAAAAATAAAAAAATAAATATAATATTACTATATAGTAATAGAATATATATATATATATATATATATTTATATATATTTATAATTTAATTATTAAAGAAATATATATACATATATATATATATATATATATATATAAAATGGAAGAAAATAATAATAATGACTTGACGGGGAAAATTTGTTCCTACTTAGATCCTCACATGGTTCAGATA
>NC_004326.2:1132500-1160000 GCF_000002765.6 Plasmodium falciparum 3D7 | reverse complement strand
TCCTGATTTAAGAGATAGGGCTTATATTTATTGGAGATTGTTATCTAAAAATATTGATGTTGCCAAAAAAATTGTACTTGCCGATAAACCCCCAATACAAGAAGAGAATAAAATTACTGATACCAAAGTATTAAATAAATTAATTAAAAATATATCCATGTTATCATCTGTATATCATAAATTACCAGAAACTTTTATATCAAAAAAAAATTCCTATTCCTTAAATTCTGATAATAATAATGATCATATGCAAGATGATCACTATGATGATGACGATTATGATAAAGATAATCATGTTCTAAAAATTAAAAAACAAATGGACAAACAAAAATATGATAGTTATTCTAGTGATAATAAAAAATCAAACCATTCTAAATCATCCAGTGATTCTTATAATAACTCTTCGGATGAATTCAATAATGATATCGATGATGCAGATGATAGTAAAAAATCTATGGACTTGATAGGATTAAATGATGATGAAAGCAAACCCCAAAAAACAATTCCACCGGTCAAAATGGTTCAGGTATTATCATCAGAGGATGCTGGTTTGAAGGGACAGACGGGTCTCTCCATTTTTGCCTCAATAAATCGTATTGACAGTAAGAAGAAAAAAAAAAAAAAAAAATAAAATATATATATATGTATATATATATGCAAATGTAATATCTCAGGGACATGAAATATATATTTATATTTATATTTATTTTTTTTATAGGAAAAATTCAACTCAAAATATCAGTAACAAATCAAACCCAGAACGAAATCGTAGTATCAGGAGTTCAAATAAATAAAAATTCGTAATAAAAAAAAAAAAAAAAATATATATATATATATATATATAAATATATATATTTCTTTTTAGTGTTTCCATTTGTTATATATATATATATATATATATATATATATATATTTTTTTTTTTTAATAGATTTGGATTATCGTCACCGAACAATTTGGATGTACAGAATATTGGCTTTGGAGAAACAAAAGGTATATATAATATGTATTTAAAAAAAGAAGGAAAAAAAATTATTTTTTCATATATCTATAAATTTAAAAATAAATATTTTCTAATCGTGCTTATTAATATATATATATATATATATGTTAACATATCATTATTTTTTTTTTTATTATTATTATTTATATATATTTTTTTTTTTTTTTTGTTGCTTTTAGAAATGCTCATATATTTAATTCCAAATACGTTAAATTCGAATACACCTCCAGCAACCCCCTTATTTTTACAAGTAAAAAAATACAAACGGAAGAAAGAAGATTATATATATAATAAACAATGTTGTATTATATATATATATATATATATATTTATGCGTTTTATTTAATTTTGTTTCATTTTGTTTCATTTTATTTTTCCTTATTAGGTTGCCATAAGAACAAATTTAGATATATTTTATTTCAATGTACCGTACGACATTTTTGTCGTTTTTGTCGAAAATTTTCATATGGAAAAAGACATATTTAAAAAGAAATGGCAAATTATAGAAGAAGCAAAAGAGGTAATAACTTTAAAATATTTATTTTCATATTAAACATATATATATATATATATATATATATATATACTTGTATATTATTTTTATTTTTTTTTAGAGTATATTAATGGCTGTAAGCCCTATGGTTATAACATCAGACATGTTGATAAAACGAATGAAAATTTTTAATATTTCTTTAATAGCTCGTAGAAATGTAAATAATATGGTAAAAATAAAAGAAAAAAGAAAGAAAGAAAGAAAGAAGAAAAAAAAATACACATATATGTATTTATATATATATATATATGTATGTACAATTATAATTTCATTATTTTTATTTTAGGAATTATATTATTTTGCTTGTATAACCACAAACAATCTAGTAATATTAAGTGAAGTCACAATTCAACCTGAGAAAAAGAACGTGAAATTGTGCATTCGTACAGATTCCTCATCTGTGGTAAGATTTTTGTGAATATATTAATTTTTTTTTTTTTTTTCATTTTTCTTTGTGTATATATATAAAAAGAAACTATTTTATAATATATTAAATATTTATTTATATGTATTTTTTTTTTTTTTTTTTTTTTTTTTAATTTTGTAGATACCACTTTATAAGCTTTTATTTGTTAAGGCATTTTCCTTAAGTGTAACTCAGACATAATAAGACGAGAATTAATTTGTACAAAAAAAAAACAAAAAGAAATTCTTATTTAATTTTATTTTATTTTGTTTTATATTATATTATTTTGTTTTATTTTATATTATTTTGTTTTATTTTATTTTTTTTTTTTTTTATGTATATGTGTACGCATTTTTAATTTTAAAGATTATGTGATTTTTTTATATTTTAATCTTGATTATTCAATGCATACATTTTATATTGTTAAAAATAAATATAAAAAAAAAAAAAAGTTTTTAGTATATCATATTATAAGAAAAAATATATAATATATTTAACATATATTTTATATATAAATATGCATATTTCTTTTTTTTTTTTTTTTTTTTTTTTGCTGTATTATATTAAACATATTTTATAATGATCATTCATTATTATGTAAATTTTTTTCTTTTTTTTAAAATCCTTTAACTTTCATTTATATTGATATTTTGTTATCTTTTCAAAACGAAAAGATGTTATTTTAAATAATTTGAATGAATATTCTTTAACGATTTGTTTATATATATATAATATTATGGTGCTAATAATTGAACAGGAATAAATGGATATGTACTTTAAATAAAAATAAATAAAATATTATATGTATAATATATTATATATATAAATAATATATTATTTAAAAAAGGTATATAAAAATGTATATAATTATATATATATATATATATATATAGAAAATATTTACAAATATACTTATTTTTATTTATATATCATTATATTTAACTTTTTATTTTTTCGTTCATGTATACAACCTGTAAAAATATAATATATGTAATATATATATTTAATTTAAGCACATATAATATTTTTTTTTTTTTAAATAAAAAAAAAAATATAAATATATGTAATTATACGCATATTATATATTATATATATATATTATTGCCGTGTAAAAAAAAAAATATATATTAAAATATAAAAAAATAAGAATGATTTATTTATATATATATATATATATATATATTTAAATTGGAATGTATTTTATTAAAAATTTTCATTTTATAAATACATATATATATATTTATAATACATATATTTTGTACAGGTATATTTATTATTATTATTATTATATTATCCTAATTTTATTATTTAAATTTTTTTTTTATTTTTATTATTATTATTATTATTATTATTATTATTATAATTATTAATTCATTTAATATATATATATATATATTTATACATATATATTATTTTTTTTTTTATTAAATAAGGAGGTGATAAATTTTGCTTTTTTACAATATGGCCAATAATTATTTAGAAAAATTAAATTTTGACTTTAAAGTTAAAGATGTTGTGAGTATAAGAGATATAAATTTAGAAGGTAAAGAAAAGAACATCGAAACTTTTCATGATACAATTTTATTAAATGAAGAAAAGAATTTTTTAAAAAGAACTGGATTAATTTATGGTTCTCAAGAAGTATATAAAAATATACTTGATAGAGAAATTGTTTCATTATCAAGAAGATTACCAGGTATTAAAAGCAGTTTATTATCATTAGATATTGTAAGGAATACAATTGATCGCATAGATTCATATGAATATATGGAAAAAATTGATGAACATCCCTTGGAACCACTTTCTGAAATAATAGAAAAAAAAATGAACATATAAAAAAAAAAATCGATAAACAGATATAATAAATATTATTATATATATGTGACCTACTCATGTTTTCATGTTTTATTATACATACATGATAAAATTTGCACATATTACATTAACATATATGTGTAAAGATAAGAAAATTATACATACATACATATATTTATATATATATATATATATATATGTGTATATTTTTTTTTTTTTTTTTTTTTTTTTTAAATTTACATTTTTGATAATGCTATAAACATATGCGAACAAAATAAGTCCTTTTGGATTTATTAAGAAATTTTTTTTTTTTTTAAGTTTTAATTATAAAAAGAAAACACAAAAAAAATAAAAGAATAAAAGAATAAAAAAAAAAAAAAATAAAAAAGAATCTAAGTGAATAAAATGTATATATAAAATAAATATTATATATATATATATATATATATATATATATATATATACATTTTTTCTTTGTGTTTTTAAAAAGAATACACTTTTTTATGACACATGTTATTTTTTATTATATATATATATATATATATTTTTTTTTTACCAATCACCTGTATATGCATTCATACTATTATACTTATTATTAGATAATATGTCCTTATTCGTTACTAAAGTCTGCTTATTTCTTTGTGATTCCAATTTTGAACACTGAGTTATTCGATGACCTAAACCACCACAATAGGAACATCCTTTGACACCACCAATTTCTTTTAAATTCAATCCTTTACTATCTAGCATTTCTAAGAACGGTGGTATTTTTTGTTTAGCTTCAATAAGTAAAGCTTTTAAATCTAATAATATTGCTTCCTCTTGATTTTTATTTATAAAAGTAGTTGCTATCCCTGTTTTTCCACAACGTCCTGTTCTTCCAATTCTGTGTACATAATTTTCTATATCTTTTGGCATATCATAATTTATTACATGTTCAATAGATGGGAAATCTAAACCTTTAGAAGCTACATCAGTACCTACTAGTATATCTTTTTTTCCTTCTCGAAATAAATTGATTGCTTCTTGTCTTTCGGATTGTCCTAAGTTCCCATGAATTGCCACAGCATTCACTCCTTTTAACAATAAATATTCATGGACATCATCCACATCCTTTTTATTTTCGCAAAAAATTAAAACAGGAGGTCCTGTCTTTTGTAATACTTCTAAAAGATAGGATAATTTAAATTCTTCCTTTACATATTCTACTTCTTGTATGACATCCAAATTCGCTGCTCCTGCTCTACCAACATTTATAATAATAGGGTTAACTAATGTTGACTTTGCAAACTCTTGTATTTTTTTAGGCATAGTAGCACTAAATAATAAAGTCTGCCTTTGATTTGAAAAATGATCTAATGTATTACGTACTTCTTCTTCAAAACCTAAATCAATCAATCGATCAGCCTCATCAAAACATAAATATCTACATTGTTCTAATGTCATACGTTTTTTATTTAACATATCATTTAATCGTCCCGGTGTAGCTACTATCATATGTATGCCTTTTTGGATCTCTCTTCCTTGTTCATATGCGCTAATACCTCCAATCATACATAACGACCTTAATGTCGGGAAATTATCCTTATATAAAAATTCACAAAAGTATTTTATAATGTTATGTGTTTGTGTAGCTAGCTCCCTAGATGGACATATAATCAAACCAATAGGTCCTTCTCCTTCTTCTAATTTACATCTTATTTCTGCTTCTAAACATTTCATTATTAAAGGTAAAACAAATACTATGGTTTTACCACTACCGGTAAACGCTATACCTATAATATCTCTTCCTAATAATATAGATGGTAATCCTTGCATTTGAATTTGTGTTGGCTTCTTAATATTTTTTTTTCTTAAACCTTTTAATATAGCTTTTGGAAATTTCATATCTTTAAAATTTTTTATTGGTGCAGGGATATCATCTCCATTAACATCAATATAAAAAATTCTTCTAATTTTTTCGACATAACTTTTTTTTAATAATTTATATTTTTTAGGTAATTTCCATATAGATTCCACATTTTCTTTATATACTATACCTTTAGCTCTTTCCTTAACCGATTGTAAAGGAGCATTTAATGCTTTTGATACTTGCGCCAGAAGTTTTTCTTCTCTTTTTCGTATTTCTTCTGTCTCATCGATTTCATCATTTTTTTTTTCTAATCGTATTTTATGAAATGTTTCTAATAAGGTTTTTCTAAAATCAACTTTAAAACCATCATTATTATCATCACATATGTTATTATTATTATTATTATTATTATTATTATTATTATTATTATTATCATTATTGTTATTACTATATTTTTTATCTTCTTTATCATTTATACTATCATTAGCATCTTTTTTTTCTTCATGTTCATAATTTTTATCTTCTTTCTTTTTTTTGTTTTTCTTTTCTTCTACAAAACTACTTACTAGATTATCCATAAACCTTTTTTTTCTAACACTCAAGGGTTCATAAACAAAATCATCGCTACTATCATCTTTATTGCTTTCTTCTTTCTCATCTTTCATTCTATTATTATCATATAAGGAGTTATCATTCATTATTATTACGTAAATAATAATAGTTGAAAAAAGGCAACAGAAATTACATCCATAAATAAATAAAAAAAAATATATATATATATATATATATTTTATTTTATATATTATTGTTATATATTTTTAACGGTTTTATTATTTAATTATTGTTCTACGGAAAAAAAAAAAAAAAAAAAAAAAAAAAAAAGAGGCTTTATTTAATCATTTTATAAAATATATATGAATTTGTTTTAAAATAAGGAAGCACATAATATATATAATTATATATTATATCAATAGTTATAAAGAAAAAAATTAAATAATTAAATAATTAAATATTTTCATATATATATATATATATATATATATATATATAATCATATAGGCGTTAATATTTTTAAAAAATATTATATGTTATATAGGTATAATTTATTCACGATATATTATATATATGTATTTTTTTATTTCTCTTTATTTTTTTTTAAGAATATTTCAAATTTCAGGCATAAAAAAAATAATTAATGATATTGCACAAATTTTAAGAAAAAATTGATTTTTTTTTATTTCTTATTGTATAATTTGTGAAGAAAAAATAAAATATTTGGAAGGAAAATACTAATTACCACATATATTTGAACCATATCATTAATATATATATATATATATATATATATATATATATATAACCTAAAACTTTTTATCTCCTATTATATTTGGAATTTAATAAAAAAGCGACGATAATATGAAAACTTTTAATATATATATATATATATATATTTTTTTTAAATATGTTTTTTGTATTAAATTGAATTCATTCCAGACAAACTAAAAGGAAAATATATAAATACATGAACTTATATTTTATAAAAAGGGTATATGCAAAAAAGCACTTATAAAATATTAACGTGAACTGTTTATTTAATATAAGTTTATAGTGGACCTTTCAAAAAACAAACAGATTTATTTATTTTAAGAAATATATATATATATATATATATATATATATATATATATTTGTTTATTTATTATCATGCTTAAATATTTCTTTTTCATCTTAATGAAAAAATCATGAACAATTATATAAATTTCATCCTCATTATATTAAATAATATAAATGATCACATATATATGTATATTTATTTTTATTCATATTGTTTTTATTTTTTTCTGATACAATATATTAAAAAATTATTCACTTTTTTTTATATATACATTAGAAGAATATTTCAAATATGAAAAGTTTATAATACTTACTCTAATTTCATAACATATTAATATATGTTATGTCTATATGTCTTTTTATTGATTCATATTATTTATTAAAATAATTAGTCAATGTCATAAAAATAAAAGAAACATATTTCATGCAGCCAAAATTTTTTTTTTTTTATTAGTTTAATTATGAAATAATTATGAACAAGTCAGGTGAAAATAAAAATGCACAAATAAAATAATACATATATATATATATATATATATATATATATATATATTATATGGCTGTAAATTTTCTTTTTAATTAGTTTTCTATTTATGTAGAAAAAAAAAAAAAAAAAAAAAAAAGGAACATTTAGCAAAGGTTGTTGTCTTTCAATACTTTTAAGAAATGATAATGAAAAATATATACCATTAAAATATATTGATTTTATACAATGAACTACGATAATATAATGATTATTATAATGATAACCATGATATCTTAAGAAATGTACAAAGATATAACCATTTTTTCACATTTTAAAAATATAAATATATAGAGAATATGTAAAAATATTTACCAATTTTCCTTATCCATTTTATAGGAATATTTATATTTTTCTTCATCTCATATTACATATAGATAATAATAAAATCATATAAATATTATGTAAATATATATATATATATATATATATAGGTATATATTATGTACTTATAATTATATAGATATAAATGATATTCGTCATATCCATATATTAACATTCTTTTTAAATGAACAAATTAAACTATATTTAAAATATATACATATTTATAAATATATATATATATTAATATTATGAGAATATAGGAATATAATAAAATAAATAAATCAGTTATAATAATAAAATAAATGAAGAGAATAATAAAATTTATAAAGAAAAAATAATTTATAGTTTAAATATAAGTACTCATACATATTTTTCGTTCTAACATTATTTACTTTTTCTTTGTAAGTAACATGTTTTGGCCATTAAAAAAGATAAAATTATAATTAAAATGAATTATATATAAATATATTATATATATATATATATATATGTATTATATAAATAATACTGCCAATTATTCATTTTTCATTTTTATTATACTTTTAATATTTTTCTTATATTTAAAATTATCACAATAAATTTATGTTAACGTTATTTTTATGAGCACGGGTGCCCGAGTGGTTAAGGGGGTGGACTTAAGATCCTCTGGTCACTAGACCGCGTGGGTTCGAACCCCACCTCGTGCAAAAAATAAAAAAAATTTTATTTTAAAGAAATTTTACAATATTTTTTTTCAAATTTTGAGAGAAAAAAAAAAAAAAAATGCGTACAAATTATATTTAATATATAAGGAAAAAAGTACTTATATTTTTTTTTTGTGCTTTCGCGTTCTTTCTTTTAGAAAAAACAAAAAAAATAAATAATAAAAATTGTATAGAATAAAAATATAATGATATTGTAAAAATTAAAAAAAAAAAAAAATACGTACATATAATTTATATAATATATATATATATATATATATATATATATTTATATATATTATTTCAGTTTATTCAAATAATCCTTTTTATTAATTTAATAATAAAATATAAATATATATATGAAAAAATCCTACTGTCTTTCTTTTTATGATTTTATATTTTTATAAAATATGACGAAAAGTATTTTAAAATACTGTTAATATTATTTTTTATTTATTAGTCTTTTAAAAGAACAATTAAAAAGAATAAATGAAAAAAAAAAATATATATATCGCCTTTTTTGTTATTGACCATTTGTATTAGATTTATTTTGAAGTCTTTGTGTATTTTAAACTATAAACATTAAAAATTTTTTTTTTGAAAATGTATAAATAATAAAACCTTTATTTGGTAATACTTATTTATTTTTTTTATTTTTTTATTTGCAAATAAATTATTAAATATATTTATTTATAAATATTTTATTTTCTCCAAAAAATATAATATATTATATATAATATATATTTTATATAGAATTTTGGTGTGCTTCCTGTATATTTTCAACTTTTTATTATATGAATAAAATATAAAATATATACATATATATATATTTATATATAATATGTACAAATATATTTATGAATAATTTATAAAATATAAAAATTTTATATATTTTTTTTAAATAAAAAATTAAAAAAAAAATTTTCCCACGCCGGGACTCGAACCCGGGTCGTTCGGGTGAAAGCCGAATATCCTAACCGCCTAGACTACATGGGATTCAAAGATATGTGATTTATAGTGAATTATATATTTTATTATATTTATATGTACTTATATAATATATGCACAAAATAAAATATATGTACATATAAATTATATACATATATATTATATATATATATATATATAATATAATAAATTTTTTATTTTTGTTTTTAAAACTGTAAAATATTAAATTTCCGATGGACGATTTTTCTTTTTTATAATTTTTATACTATTACAATATTATTGTTACATAAAAAAAAAAAAAAAAAAAAAAAAAATTATTTATTTTTTATTTTTGACAATTTTGAATAAAGATAAGTCAATTTATATAAGTATGAAAATTATATGTCTTCAATAATTATGATAAGAAATTAACGATGTATAATTGTTCAATTAGTATGATATATAAATTTATATATATATATATATATATTATATATATACATACAGTTATTTATTGTGAAGTATAATAGCACAGAATTTTTTAATATAATAATATATTACGTATATTTATTGTTAAAAAAGAAAATTTATTTTTATTATTTTTTTTTTTTTTTTTTTTTTAGTTCTTTTAAAAAGGTTTAGAAGAAATTCATAAAAGTAATATATATAAATTATGTAATTTAATAATAAAATATTTTTTTCTTTCTTCTTTCCTTTATTTATTTATTTATTATTTCATTTTATGTAATTTTTTTTTTTTTTATTATAAACTCATTTTAAAATAAAAATTCTTCGAATATGATAATTGTTATATAGTGTTTAGTTCTTCTTATATTTCTATTTTGGTTCATCAAAATATGTGACTAACGAATATTATTATATATATAATATTATATTTATAAATATAACCTAATTTTAACATAATATTTTATATGTGTTCATATTATTATAACGTTTGATAAATATATATTGATTTTCCCCATTTGGCTTTACAATATTATATATATATATATATATATATATATATATATATATATATTTATATATGTATTATATACGATTTATCAAAAAAATAGAAAGATATATTTGTTTGTCATCTTTTATTTTATTTTAATTTTTCTTATATTGTATTATTCTTTTTCAAAAATATAAATAATAATATATATATATATATATATGTAAGTATATTTTTAATTTATAATTACTACACGTGAGTGTATATTTGTTTGAATTATATAGTGTGTATATATATATATATATATATATATATATATATTTATTTATTTATAAGAAGAAAATATTGTCTTATACCTTTTTTAAAACACGTAATGCTAGATTTTTTCATTACTTCAAATAAATCATCATTTCAAAATTTTTTTATTTTTATTTTTATTTAAGCTTATCATTTTAAGTTGTAAAATAATTTTTATAAACCCAATTATATTTACATATATATATATATATATATATATATATTATTATAATTATAAATATGCAAAGTATTAATAGTATAACAAACATTGACGAGTTACTATATTTGTTCGATTCTCTCATAAATGATGGACACATCGTAAATATAAAAAATATATAAATATAAATATATATATATATGTCATTTATTTATGTAATATGTATGAAATGCTTTACTTTTATGTATTAAAAGTAATATAAATAATAAAGTGAAGCATAATATATAAAACCGGGGGGAACGTAATAATTTTTATATATTTTGAAATATGCATATATATATATATATATATATATATATATAAAGGAGCATAAACATTTTACCTTTAATAATATTTATTCATTATCATATTAACAAATTATACAAGTTGTATTAACATTTTATTTTTTTTATTTAAAAATATTTTATTAGATAACCATCTTGAGCATAAAATATTCATTAAACTTACCGTCTGATTTATCTCAAAAGTATAAGAAGAAAGAAATAATATCAAATATTAATATGGAATATATATGTATATGATTACATTTTCGTATTTGGACTTGATATATATATAACTCCTATAATGTCTTTGTTGGATAGTCTAACATTATATATACACACATATATATATATATATATATATATATATATATATATTTAAATATATGTATATTTTTTTTTTTAAGATTCATACAGTTTTACTTTGAAAGGAGAAAAGAGGAACTTCGAGCAACATATTTAGTAGAAGGGTATAAAAAGGATAACATTGAATATATATGTGGTATATTAAATGATAAAGATATATCAGGTATATTCCAAAAAAAAAAAAAAAAATATATCGAAAATCTAGGTCTTAATATTATGTATATATATATATATATATATATTTATATATATTTTATTTTTTTTTATTTTTTTCTTTATAGAATTAAAAAAA
The DNA here is from genome assembly GCF_000002765.6 of Plasmodium falciparum 3D7. Classification (NCBI taxonomy): domain Eukaryota; phylum Apicomplexa; class Aconoidasida; order Haemosporida; family Plasmodiidae; genus Plasmodium; species Plasmodium falciparum. The sequence continues at coordinate 1,147,915 of NC_004326.2, read as the reverse complement.
GATGAAGGTAAATTCTCTATCAGACTATACAGTATACAATCCAATAAAAGTAGATCAGATTTATCCCTCTTATGGAGACAAGTAATAAAAAAAAATAGAGACATAATAATTATTTGAGATATCTTAAAAAATATTTTTAACATATGATACGTGTATTATATAATATATATTATATATTTTTATTTTTTTTGAAGGAATTGAATGAGCTAAATAAGTTGTACGAGAAGACTGATTTAAAGCGTCAATTAATAGTTCCTCAGTAATATATCAATATAAAAATATATATATATAAATATATAAATATATATATATATATATATTATTTATATTTATTTATATATGTAATACCCTTGTGGTCATTTTTTTAAACTTTCCAGATTTTCTGATATTATACTACATGATCTGAAAGTTAAACCTTCAGTAAATCATTCAGCAACTCCTAATATTATTCAATCATATGAAAAAGATATAAAAGAAGATAATAAAAACAAACCAAGTACTTCTATTACCATTCAAATAAAAAAAGAAATTAATGATGTGAATGAAAACTTATCTAATAATAACACCAATATAGAGAAACCCCAAATACTGAAACAAAATAATATATATAGTTTTATGGAAAAAGAAAAAAATGTTGATACTTATTCAAATAATACAAAGGATATAAATGAAAGTAATAAATCAAGTGTATCTGGTTCAATCAATACAATAAATAAGAAAGGTAATGATAATATTAATAAATTATTACAAACTTCATCAATATCATATAAAAGAAAAATGAATTTTGAAGATAATATCTTTAAAATAAAACGTGAAAATATTTCTGTAGATTCACAGAATAATGATATTAACAAATCTCCATGTGAAAACAGTCAAGATAGGAATCATATAAATAATTTTCAAAATAACATGACTTTAAATAAGAAGAGAATAAAAAAAGGTCACATTTAAAATATTTTAAAATTTAACAGTGTCCCAAGAAAAAAAAAAAAAAAAAAAAAAAAAAAAAAAAAAAAATATATATACATATATATATATATATATATATATATATATACATATATAGTAAGAACATAATTTTATTTATATTTTATTTTTTATGTTATTATTTTTTCTTTATTATAGAAATAGAATATGATCAAAGTGCCGATTCATTCAGTAAATCAAGTGACAAAGATTTGGTCCATGAAACATTTGAAGGTAATAATAATAATAAATAAGGAACATAACGTTTATGCTATATTAATTAATATATATATAAATGAATAAACAATAAAGTCTACACATAATAAATTATACATTTATTATCTTATATGCAATGTGTAATATATATATATATATATATATATATTTTTTTTTTTTTTTTTTTTTTTTTTACCCTTATTTTGTAGCTTCCAAAAGTGATAGCAAATCAAAGTTGTTCGAATATGGTATTGAAAAAAAAAAAAAAAAAAAAATTAAAAAAATAATATATATATATATATATATATATATATATATATATATATATATGTATATATGTGTGTATATATTAATTTCTTATTTTTCTTTTTCTAAAGATTCGAATGATGAAGAGACTGAAGTAAACACATCTGAAGAAAATGAGAAACCTCTAAATGTTTTACCAGAAATTAAAACAGTAATTATTATATATATAATATTAATATTTATGTTTATATTTTATTTTATTTTATTTTTTAATATATATAATTATTTATTTATTTATTCTATTAGGTAAAACAAACACAAATGTATTATGAGAATGGTTATTTGGTAACACTCGACAAAAATACATGTGTTAAAGTGAAAAACGAGATATCGACAACTAACGATGTTAATAATGTTCCTAGGGAATCCATTTCGTCAAATAACAAAAAAAGAAAAGTTCTTCAACAAACTTTGTTAACGTAAAAATAGAAAAATAAAATAAATAAATATATATATATGAATAAATAAATATGAATATATATACATATATATATATATATATATATATATAAATATATTTTTTTTCCCTCCTTTTTTTATTTATAGGAATTTTTTTAAAAAGAAAAAATAACACAATAATATTTCATTTGAGTTCATTTTATTCTATTTCATTTTTATATTATATTAACCTAATTGTTTTATATTTTATATTTTATATTTTTTACTGTTTTTTTTTTTTATTTATTTTTTTTATTTTGTTAGTTCAATAATTTTTTTTTTTTTTTTTTTTTTAATAAAAATGTTTTTTTTTTTTTTTTTTTTTTTAATAAAAATGTTTTTTTTTTTTTAATAGAATGAAAAAAAAAAAAAAAAAAAAAAAAAAATTAAATATATATGAATAAAATAAATAATTACAAATATATGTTTAAATAATTATATATATGTATATATACAAACATATATACGTGTAAACATTTTGTATTATAAAAGAAGACATTACTTATTAGCACAGTGCCTTTTTCAATTAATAGTTTAAATAAATAAACATAAAATTATATAAATATATAACTATATATATATATATATATATATATATGTGTGTGTATTAGTACATATCTTATATGTCAATTAATTTTTACCATTCTCTTTTCCCATCATATTACCAAAATCAGAATTTTTTAAATTCTCAAATAAGTTTTTATATTTGGGATCATTAGCATATTTAGATATTAATTGTGGATTACTCATCATATTTTGCATCATTTGAAAAAATTGGGGATTGTTGAATAGTTCTTTCATTTCGGGGGAATTTAAATCAGGCATTCCTCCTGGCATACCTCCTGGCATACCACCGGGCATTCCACTGGGCATTCCACCGGGCATTCCACTGGGCATTCCACCGGGCATTCCACCGGGCATTCCACCAGGCATTCCACCAGGCATACCTCCTGGCATACCACCTGGGAATCCACCGGGCATACCTCCTGGCATTCCTCCTGGAAATCCACCTGGGAATCCTCCTGGCATTCCACCTGGCATTCCACCTGGCATTCCACCTGGCATACCTCCTGGGAAATCTCCAGAAAAGTCAGGTTCACTATAAGACGAATCTGACGAATCAGAATCATAATTTTCTCTTTTATTATTAGCTTTGTATGCCTTTTCAGCTGCTTTCCTAGCTGCTAATCTTTTTTTTAATTCTTTTTCTCTTTTTTTTCTTTTTTTTTCTTCTTCTCTATTAATTTTGAATCTTCTCTTTTCATAAATCTTTTTATATTTTTCCTCGATCAATTTTTGCATTTCCCATAAGTCTTCATCATAATCAATTTTTTGTCCTTGTTCAATATCAGCGTGTGCACATTCCCATTTACCCAAATGTCTATAAGCTTTTGCTCTAACTTTGTATGCATTAGCACTATCAATATTTAAATTTAAGGCTTCAGTACAATCTCTGATACAAGCTTTGGGTCTTTTTAGGCTCAACAAAACTGAAGCACGTTTAGTATATATCATAGCAGATGGTTTACCAAAAGCTATAATTTTATTATATTTTTCTAAAGCTTCTTCAAATTTATTATCTTGAACAAGTTCAGCAGCTTCAATTTTTAAATTACTAATTTCTTCTAACACTTCATCAGATAAGTCTTCATCAACAATAGGTGCTAAAGGTGGACATTCGATAGTTTCTTCTACCATAAAATCTTTACATCTTTCATCATCATCTTCTTCTTCGTCTTCGTCTTCTTGTACATCATCTTCTTCCTCTTCTTCCACATCATCTTTATCATTTTCATCTTCTTCTACTTCTTCTTCATCAGATTTCTCTTCTGTACTTTCATCACTTGCACTTTTCTCAAAAAATTCTTTGTCTTTACTAACCTTACCTCCAAAACTTTCAATGAACTTTTTAAAGAACCCCAATTCGGGTTTCAACAAAATTGATGGATTTTCTTGACAAAGTGTCACAAATTGTTTTAAGTCTTCAACTACAAATCAAAAAAACAATAAATAAATAAATATAAATATAAATAAATAAATAAATAAATATAAATATAAATAAATATATATAAATAAATATGTATGCATATTTGCACATATTACATATATATCATAATATTTAATAGGACATTTTTTTTTTGGTTATAAATATTAAATAACCAACAATAACTTTTGTTTTCTCAACCACATATTTATTATGCATATAAAAGTTTTATATAAATGAATAAATATATATATATATATTTTTTTTTTTCACAAAATATAAAACAAAACGAAATAAAAATAATGGTAAATATATATATATATATATATATATTCATTTTTAAATGTTAAACATTTAATATATTCTTACCTTTTTTCTCATCTATCATTTTGTATAATATTGTTCTCTCTATATCTATATCTATTTATATATATATATATATATATATATATATATATATATATATTTATATTTATTTATATTTATTTAATTTATTATTTTGGTTTCTCCTACAATATTCTTTTTTATTGCTATTTAATATAATTTGAAGATTTCTTTATATATTATCAAAAATAAATTAATTATAATTTGATAAAGCTGTTACATAAAAATGCAAATTTTTTTTATAATTTATAAAAAATTTTAATGATAAATATATTTTTAATCTTAAAAAAATATTTATTTAGCAAATAAAAAAAAAAAAAAATATATATAATATAAAATAATATATATATATATATATATATATATAATCCTATTTTTTTATTTTATATAAAAATATATAATATTATATGTTTTTTTTATTTTTTATTTTTTTGCTTTCTCACTATAAAAATATATTCAAGTAGATATTTTAAAATATATGTATAAAAATAAGTAGCATTATTATTAAATAATATATATATATAGGTAATACATATATATATATATATATATACATAATGTATTAATATAAAATATTTCATTACATATCTATAAAAATATAATATTTATATAAATATATAAAATAATTTTTACTATTATTATTATAATATATTTAAGATTGCATGATAATATGATCACACAAAATTTTGTTTTATCTTAAATAATAATTTCTATAACAAAATGAAAGTATATATATTATTATATATATATTATATATATATATAATATTATATATAATATATAAAATATGTATTATAAATTATGATATTTAATTATTTATTAATTTTTTCGAAATAAAACCCCAAGGAACATATTATTTTGTACTTTTTCCTTAAAATGAAAAGTGAACTATATATATATATATATATATATAAATGTAATTATATATATATATATATATATTTATTTATTTATTTATTTGTTTAACTACGAATGTGTTTATATGAAGTTATTTTATATAGTATAATATGATTGCAATATCAAATAATAAAAGAAAAATGTGACAAAATAATTTAGGTACATTTTGTATTATGTTCAAAGTATAATTTTTTTTAACATTTATTTATATATATATAATATATATATATATATATATATATATATATATAATACCTATTATATGAAATATAAAAATAAAATAATATATATATCTATGTATACACATAATATATATTTGCTCATAAAAAATTAATAATTTCATATTATCTATAATAATTATAGTTTATTATAAATACGTATGAAAATATTTTTATAATTATATATATTCAACAAAAAAAATTAATATCTCTTTATTCATATACGAAAAATATCCCTTCAAGATTTTTTATGAGCGTATCTCCTTTTTTGAATATTCACATATATATATATATATATATATATATATATATATACATTACCAAAAATGTATTCATTTAGAACCATTAATTTATAATATTTATATTTACTTTTTTTGTTAAAATTGTTAAAATTTATATATTATGTATCAATCGCAATCAAAAAAATATGAATTAGTTTATATTATTTATAACATATTTTTTTAAATCATAGGCTGTTAATTTTTTATATATGCCTTTGGACGAATTAGTAAAAAAATTAAACAAAATAAAACAGAATAAAATAAAAATACATTGTTTGTTGTATATTTATTATATTTTTAATATATGCACATAGGACGTATATTATGATTTACAAAATATAAAAAAAATTCTCCGTAGCATTTTGTACCTTTCTTATATACATATATATATAATATATAAAGTAAATTTAACATATATATTAAGTATTAATATGTACACAAATAAACATCATCAATTTTTTATAATATCCATTACTATAGTTCTAATAATATATATTATTTTTGAAATTATAAATCGTAAGACAAAAAAAAAAAAAAATAATTATAGACCCTTTATAATAAAATTGTATTATATATATATATATATATATATATATATATATATATATATATATTTATTTATTTATTTACTTATTTATTTTATTTAATTCTTTAATTATATATAAAATTCATAATTGTTCATTTAATTTTACTAGCTAAAAAATCAATCACTTCAAAGTGTATCTATATACACATATTTAAATATATCAAACAAACCAAATTTTATAGACTATATAAATAATATAAAAAAAAAAAAAAAAAAATGTAATAAACGAAATATTGTGAAAAGAAATGAAATAAAGAATATATATATTTATATATTTAAAAAAAGAAAAAAAAAAAGAAAACATAAAAATTAAAAAATTATATTTTAATTCTTTTATTTTAAGATCCACAAAAAAGGAAAAAAAAAAAAAAAAATTTAAGTTAAAAAAAAAAAATATATAAAAATTCTGACTTGTTCAGATTTTTTTTTTTTTTTTTTTTCTTTTTTTTTTCTTTTTTTTTTTCTTTTCTTATTACGGATTAAATTTATATTTGGCTTTCATTTTCATTATATATACAATTATTTCTGTGTGTATATTTTGAAGTATATATATTAACTGCACACATAAGAATTGTAAAAATTATGCTAAATAGGAAATAATAGAAAAGTTTAATGTAGAAACTATTATTTGATATTATAAGAAATATATCATCTAAAATTCCCCATAAGCATACTGCACATATTAATGATGAACAATCAGCAAATAAACGAAGGACAACTTTGGAGTTCATGTTTTCAAAATTACATAAAAATATATTTGAAAATATATTAACTCGATCATAAAGATTGTCCTGTAAATCTTTGTCTATTACATTTTCATGTTCTTTAGAATATCTTATATCTTCGCCATTTTCTTTAATTTCATTAAAATTAATTACGATGGTATCCTCATCGTAACATAATTCTTCAGCAGTATATGTATCACTTGTTCCATTGGTTTCATTAAAATTTTCTGATGTTCTCCTAAATTTTTTTTTTTTATTATTTTTGTTGAATTCGCAATAATCATTCATTTAACCAAAAAAAAAAAAAAAATAAAAATAAAAAAATAAAAAAATAAAATAAGAAATATATATATATATATATATATTGAACTTACTACAGAAATACTAATTAATAAATAACATATAAAATACTTATTCTGCTATATAAGTATTTCTATATATATAAATATATTTATACACTTTACAGCGGTACGGTATTATTTTTATTTATTTATTTATTTATGCTACTCCTATAAAATACTGTGTATGATCTTCTGGATTTTCGTGTAAATAACTTGTGTTCATAAAGATATTATTTTCTGTATTATATTATCATATAACAAAATAAATCAAAATGGTAAACTTAATATAAATGTATGAATCTATTTAAATACTATGTATAGGTAAATATAATTTGATATATTTGTAAAAATAATAATTAAGACCTTATACATATAAGGGGTAAAAAGAAAAAAAAAAAATTATTTAAATAAAAAAAAAAAAAAAAAATTATTTAAATAAAAAAAAAAAAAAAAAAATTATTTAAATAAAAAAAAAAAAAAAAAAAAAAAAAAGGGACTTCAATATAAAACTGGTATTTATTAACTTGTATTAAATCTCCTTAAGATATATATATATCCTAAAATATGCTCATTATATATATGTATATATATTTGCATTAAATATAAATATATATATATATATATATATATATTTCTGTCAAATTAACATTGTTTATTATATATAGACAATAATTTATATTATTATTTTTAATATTTTATTAATGGTTATATTTCTTCTATTAAATATTTTCAAGAGATAATCCTCAGATAAAATTCTTATGTGAAAATGTGATATAAATCTAATAAAGTTTTTTTTTTTTTTTTTTTTTTTTTTTTGAGGGGGGCGGGGGGATTGTATGGTTCCCTTAAAAATTTAAAAAAAACCTCAAATACATTTAAATATTTTAGTAAATGTCAGAACATTTTTTCTTTCTCTTGTTTTTGAAAATACATTTTGTATTTTAAGGTCATATTATATATATGTTTATTATTATATGAAAAATAACTATTTAAAAAAAATTTTGGTATTCCTATAGGCATCCCTTGGGGTTTTATAAAATATATAGATTTCTGTAAAAATGGTAAAGGTACAAAAGGTTATATTTATATTTTGTGTTTGATCTGAAAAATGACTTCGGAAGTTTTAATATATCTGATACTTGAAATTTTTTTTTCTGCTTCAATATATATATTGAATGTTCATAAAATAATAGAACTAAATATTACTTTCTTTGTTATTATAACTTTAATATATATATATATATATATATATATATATATATATATATATGTATATAATTATTTATTGATATATATGTTTGTTTTAGATAATAATTAAAAAAATATAAAAATAATATAAAATAATTATATACAAAATTGTATTTTGACGGAATTTGTTATTTTTGTTTATTTTTCTTTTTATTTTATTTTATTGTTTTTACTTTTATTTTTTTTTTTCGGGTTCGTTTTTTTTTTTTTTTTTTTCTTTTTACTTAAAGAATATATTTATAAAATCTTAAAACGTAATTTAAATAAAAATAAAATTATATAATAAAAAAAAGTATATTATATATATTATAAGAAAAGAAAGAGTTATTAATTTTTAATGTTATTATAAAATATTTTTTTAAATTAACTATACTGTTTGTTATAAAATTATTATAATTATATAAAAGCAGTGAAAAAAATAATGTTTTTAAAAAAAACATCATAATAAAAAAAATAAATACAATATATTTTTATATATTATTATTTTTACTTATTTTTTATATATATTTAAAGATAATATTTATATAAATAAAAAATATTATATAATTACATATTATTATATAATATATATCAATAATTATATATAATATATTATTTATATAATTTAAAACAATATATTTTTTATTTAATATAAAAAAAAATATATATATATATTTAATATAATAAATAAATATATAATAAAATATATACGATGATATAGTTTAACATAGATTATTAAATATGTATTATAATATTTATAAATGTACATTTTATTATGTACATATTATATAATATATATTAAAACATATGTATTAATATATATATTATATTTATATATTTACTTATTGTTTAATATTATATATATATATATATATAATACATATATGTATATTATTATAATTTATTATGTATATAATATATATATATAATAAAATATGATATAACAAAAAATAATATAATATATATATAATATTATATATGTAATATAAATATATTATAATATGATATCTTATATGTATTTTTGTTTTCATTTTTTATTCATATATATGTTTAACTTGAAGGGTCAAAAAAAAATTATAACCTACAAAAAAAAAAAAGATATAATCGAAATTATATATTAAAAAAAAATTAGAAAAATGAAATAATATATATATATATATATATATATATATACATATATTTACAAATTAATATGTTTTAATTAAAATAATAAATATATATATTTTTCATTTATATGTGTATATTTTATTTCATTTTATTTTTTTGTGTTGTTTGTACATGTGAAACATTATATATAAGTAACATATTGCCATAAAAAATGGATTATTATAGGGAAATATAATTTAAAAAAAAAGATAAAATCATAAAAAAAAATAAAATAAAAAAATTAATTCTTCATCTTTATCTTATTCCAAATGATTTGTTTAGAATATAAAAATGTGAAATAAAAAGAAATAAGAAAAAAATTAATTCAAAATGTCTTTTTTAAATAAAAGTTTGATGTTGAATTTTTTAAATACCTTTCCAAAAAAAGGAAAATTTCAACATACTTATATATTAACACCAAAATTAAATAAATCGAAATTACCTGAACGTAAAACATTTAAACCAACCCTACAAGATGGTAACTAAAACGAATACCAGCATAATATATATAATAATATATATATATATATATATATTTATTTACATTTATATAATTCCATTAATATATATTTTTTAAATTTTCTTTTATATATTATAACAATAACATTATTTTAAAAGATATAAAATATATTAAAAAAAAAGTACTATATATTAATTTATAATTTATAAATTGTTAAAGAAATATTTTTAAATCCATTTATAGTTAATTACAAAAATGATTATAATTATAATATTACAATGAAATATAAAAAAAAAAAAATAACAACAAAGTTAATTTGTTGTAAAAATGTGATAAGTAGATTAAATTTTTGCATATTTGGAGAACAACATATTTTTCATTTTCTTTTTTTTTTTTTTTCTTTTTTTGTTTTATTATAACACTTCATTTATAAGAAATGCGTGATATTAAAATTGTCTTAACATATTATAACTTTATTCATATCTTATTCAAACATAATAATAAATAATATTTAAAGGATTATCCATATTTTGTTTATATTATATTAGATTATGTCCTTATGTTCATTTAAATATTTAGTATGATATATATTTAGGTGTATCATATATTTTGTTTTATTTTGTTTTATTTTATTTTATTTTGTTTTATTTTGTTTTGTTTTATTTTGTTTTATTTTGTTTTGTTTTATTTTGTTTTATTTTATTTTATTATTTTATTTTTTTTTTTTTTTTTTTGTTTCTATTATTAAGGCAAATATAAGGTAACAGCTAGCCAAAAAGTTCCCGAACATATAAAATGCCCAAGTTATGCTAAAACAGGAATTGTACAAAATTCGAATATTAATTATGAAATTAAGGATGACAAATATATAGAAAAGATGAAAAAAGCTTGTAAACTAGCTTCTGAATGTTTAAAGTTATGTTTAGAAAATTCAAAAGAAGGGATAACAACAGATATTATTGATAATATGGCATATGATTTTTATATAAAAAATAATGCATATCCTGCGGGTCTCAATTTTCATTCTTTTCCAAAAAGTATATGTGCATCTCCAAACGAGGGTACTTTATCATCACAACGATATATATATATATATTAATATATATATATTAATATATATATTTATATAATTACATATTTATGTTTATTTATATAATTACATATTTATGTTTATTTATTTATTTATTTATTTATTTATTTATTTTTTCTTTATTTTTTTATTTTTTTTTTTTATCATATAGTTGTATGTCATGGTATTCCCAATTTAAGAAAACTACAAAGGGGAGATATTATAACTTATGACTGCACCGTTTTTTTGGATGGTGTTTTTGGTGACTGTGCAGGAACAGTAGGTATAGGAGAGATTTCCGAAAGACATAAGAAATTAATGGATGTAAGTAAAGAATGTTTATATAAAGCAATATCTATATGTAGAGATGGTCAACTATTTTCTGAAATAGGAAGAATTATAACTGAACATGCAAATAAAAATGGATTTAATGTAATAAAAGATTTCTGTGGTCATTTCATAGGAACACACATGCATATGTATCCATTAATTGAACACCATTATCCTAATAGTCATAATAATCATCGTATGAAAAAAGGACAAATTTTTACTATCGAACCAATATTATCAGAAGGTTCTATTAATATTTATACATGGAAAGACAAATGGACTGTATGTACCAATGATAACTCTTTTTGCTCACAATGGGAACATACAATTTTAGTTTTAGATAATTATGCAGAAATATTAACATAATAAAAAATATATATATAATATATATATATGATGAAAATATTCTATTCCTTTAATACTAATCAATGATTATATAATTTCTCAACCCAAAATATACATACATACATACATACATATATATATATATATATATATATATGTACATATTGTATATATTTTTATTTATTTACTACATTTTTGTCTACCTTTTTAATTTTTATATGTTTACTTATTTGTAATTCTTTTTTTTTCTTTTTTTTCTTTTTTTTTTTATTTATAAAATATTTATTAATTATAATATTCAAACGATAATAATATATCCTTTATTCATTTAATTTTTTCAAAATATACAGCTTTAATCTAGAACAATAAACCTGTTATTTTTATATTTATATAATGTTATTATTGTTTTTATTTTCTAATATATTAAAAAAAAAAAAAAAAAAAAATTAACATCTCGTATATATATATATATGTGTGTAAAAATAAAAATGTAAATATAATTAATTAAAAAAAATATATATATATATATATATTTGTATATATTACATTTTTAATATATAAATTAATTAATATATTTAGTTTTATTATTTTTTTTTCTAAATGCAAAAAAAAAAATAATTTTTCCTTCAAAAATATATTTTAAAATATATTTTTATGAATATATTATATTTATATATATATTATGTTACTCTTATAAAAATTAAAAAAAATATAAAAAAAAAAAAAGGTAAATTAAATATGGATATATAAATATATATATTTATATATATAATAAATATATTTCCCATTTGTATATATTATAAATAGGAAAATAAAATATATGATAATTACATAATATTTATAATCTTAAAATACAAAATAATATTATTAAATTATTAATATATAAATATATTTATATATAAATATATTTATATATATATATATATATATTTTTTTTTTTGATAAATTAATTCTTTTAATATTTTTACTTTATTATATTATTTTTTCTCCTTTATTAAATATTATTAATATTATTACCTTTTTTAAAGTACTTTCATGTTTTTTATTAATTTGTAATATATAAATGCATACTAATTTTTAAGAGCCCCCTTCCCCCCCCCCCCCCAAAAAAAAAAAAAAAGAAAAAAAAAAAAAAAAAAAAAATGACATTGGTTAATATAACGGTAAAATGGAAAAATCAGGTTTTCAATAACATAGAGCTTGATGTATCTGAGCCGCTTATTTTATTAAAAACTCAGTTGTGGTATTAAATAAATAAATAAAAATATATGTATGTATGTATATATATATATATATATATATATGTATATATTTCTTTTTTATTTTATTTTTTTTTATGTTAGGCAACTGACGAATGTCCCGCCAGAAAAACAGAAATTAATGTACAAAGGATTATTGAAAGATGATGTTGATTTATCTTTATTAAACATAAAAGAAAACGACAAGATTATGCTTGTAGGTTCCGCAGAATCATTAGTTGAGAAACCAAAAGATATAATATTTGAAGAAGATTTAACAAATGAAGAAAAACAAAAAATTCATACAAAAGAAAATATTATATTTGAAGAACAGGGTATTGTTAATCTTGGAAACACATGTTATTTTAATGCGGTATTACAATTTTTAACATCTTTTGATGATTTAGGAAATTTTCTTAGAAGCTATAAATCAAAAGAAAGTAAATTAATTAAAACAAATAAAGATATATTATTTGATTCTTTTATAGAATTTGCTCATTCATTTGAGAAATCATCAGAACCATATGTTCCTGTAACTTTGTTAAAATCTTTTAGAGATGTATATCCAAAATTTAAAAGTGTTAATTTAAGAACGAAACAATATGCACAACAAGATGCTGAGGAATGTATGAATGCAATTTTAACTTGTTTAAATGAACAAACGGATAATAAAATTATCGACAAATTGTTTTCTTTTCAAATTATTAGTAATATGAAATTTGTGGAAACTGTTGAACAACATGAACAAAAAGAAAAGAAGGATGAAAAGAAGGATGAAAAGAAGGATGAAAAGAAGGATGAAAAAAAGGAAGAAAAAAAGGAAGAAATCAAAAATATAAATATTACAAGTAATAATAATAATATCGACAACAATAATGACAATAATGACAATAATAATAATAATAATAATAATAGTGTACAGCAAAATGATCATAATAATAAAGATATATCCCATAACAATATTTTTGAAACTACACAAGAATTTAATAACAAACTAATATGTTATATGGGTACACCTAATACACCCGTAAATCATCTACATGAAGGTATACGGTTATCATTACATGAGAAAATAAGAAAAAATAGAAATGAAGATAATAAGGAATGTATATATGAAAAAAAGTCAGAAATTAATTCCTTACCTCCTTATTTAATTGTACATTTCTTACGATTTGAATCGAAAAAAATTGTAGAATCCAATAATAGCGGAGTGTCTGTTGTTACAGCCAAAATTTGTAGAAAAGTTTCATTTCCTGATACTTTTGATATGTATGATTTCTGTTCAGAAAAAATTAAAGAGGAACTAAAAATTGCCAGAGATATCATTATGAAAAGAAAGGATAAAGAAACTTCATTATCTCCTCAAAAGGAAAATATACAAAATATAGAACAAAATAATATCAACAATCAATACAATCAAAATAACTCTAATGATAACCCAAAACATGTACAGGAACATACAAACCAAATAAATAAAGAAGAACTTATTGAACTACCTACAGGAGAATATGAACTTATTTCGGTAATTACACATAAAGGTAGAAATGAAGAAAGTGGTCATTATATTGCTTGGAAAAAAATGAAAAAATTTTTTTCTTCAAATTCTAACATAGATCAAAATGAATCAAGTAATAAAAAAACTAAAAATGCAAATGATTCTTTATGGTTAAAAATGGATGATGATAAAGTCAGCACTCATAAATTCTCTTCCATAGATTTCTATGGAGGATGTAGTGATTACAATATCGCAGTCTTATTGTTATATAAGAGAAAAAATATATCATGTACACCAGATGAAATGAATATGGATATTAAGGAATAACATAAAAAATATATTACAAAAGCGGGTATACACAAAATGTTATATATAAATAAATATAAATATATTGATATATATATATATATATATATATATATATATATATATATATATATATATGTATATTTTTTTTTTTTTTTTTTTTTTTTTTTGCAAAAATGGCTTCTTTCGAGAATGATTAATTTGACATTTTAATAAATATAATATATATATATATATATATATATATATATATATATATATTTATATTTATTTATTTATTTATTTTATTTTCTCTGTATATATTTTAAGATTTATAAAATTTATCATTTTTAAACCTCAATAAATGCAAATAAATTATAAAACATAAATACACCTTATAAAAAAATATAAAGCCTTATTAATTATAAATATACCATAGTGGTTATTTCATAAATATATATTATCTGTTTTATTTATT
>NC_004326.2:1127500-1130000 GCF_000002765.6 Plasmodium falciparum 3D7 | reverse complement strand
AGACAATGGAATAAAATTTATGCAAATAATAATGTTTTATAATAAAAATTATTAAAAGAATATTTTTCTTTATTTATTTCTTTTTTTGAAGATTTTATAATAAATATGTGTAATTTTATTAATAATATATTCGTATGATTCAATATGAATAAATAAATAAATAAATATATATATATATATATATATATAAATATATTTTTTATTCTATGTTATAATTTTTTTTTTTTTTTTTTTTTAATACACATAAGGAATAATATACATATATATATAAATATATTTATATGTTGTATATCTTTATATATATGAAATATTTTAGAACTTTTCGTAAAAATATTAAAAAAAAAAAATAATAATAATAAAATAATTATACTTTGAAAAGATATTCACGTAACCCTTATCTTATAAAAGAAAAAAAGCTAACATTGGTAATAAGTACATATATATATATATATGTATGTATGTATAATTTTTGATTCATGTCTTAATATTAAAATTATATCTTTTTGCGCACAAGTTAATATATATATAAAAAATTTAAAAATATAATAGATAACAAAAAATAAATTTTTTTTTTGTTTTTTTATCAAAATTTTCATCTCTTTAAAATAAATATATTCATATAATAAAAAACAAAATTATATATTTTTTTTTATTTATATGGAATAAATAAATAAATTAAAAAATAAAATATATATATATTATATATATATATATATACATTATTTGTGTAAACGAAGACAAGTTCATATTTTTTCAATAATTATTTGTATATATAAATAAATGTATACATAAAAAAAAAAAAAATATATATAATATATTATATATACATATATACACATACTATTATTACCTGCTTTAATTTTTTATTTTTCTTATTTCCATATAAACAAAAAAAAAAAAAAAAAAAGAAGAAATAATAATATATTTTATATAATTAGTTTTTTTTTTTTTTTATTAATATAAATATATTCATATATATATATTTATTCATTTTTGTATAATATTAAGTATATTTAAATTCTGGATTATATACAAAAAAAAAAAAAAAAAAAAAAAAAGGAAAAAAATGATTGAATGAACAAATTGTATAATATTCCATTATGCTTAAATAATACCTGAATATTTATTTACATTATATATATATATAAACATATTACATATTTTTAGTTTTAAAAAAATAAGAGAGTTATTTCTTTTTATAATAAATAAATGAAAATTATACTATTCGAAAAGACATATATATATATAATTTTTTTTTTTTTTTTTTTTTTCTCATTCGTATTCTTATTAGTATAATATAAAATATATATATATATATATATATATACTTATTTATTTATATAACTTTAATGTATAAAAATTTATACACACATTTTATATATTTCATGTATATATAAAGAGAAAAAGAAATTAGTATTAGATTCGTTCAATGTAAATGTAAATAAAATTTACACATAAATGTATATATATATATATATATATATATATATATTTATTTATTTATTTATTTATGATTAATTATATCATATTATGGCAACCTTAATGATATAAAATATAAACGTATATATAATATATATAAAATATAAACGTATATATAATATATATATATATATATATATATGTACATTTTCTATGTATGAACTTCATTTTATCCTTATTGATTAAACATATTCATATATACGTGTATAATAATATATGACATAAACGAAATAAATCCATTTATATTAATTTTTTCTCCTTTTTTTTTATTTTTTATATCCATTTTATTATATATATATATATTTATTCATTTATTAATTTATTCATTCATTTACATATCAACATATTGATTTATTTTTGCATAATTTGTTTAATATGGAAAGCTTGAGCATAGAAAAGAACAGCACCCCCTTCGGGAGGTCTGA
The DNA here is from genome assembly GCF_000002765.6 of Plasmodium falciparum 3D7. Taxonomy (NCBI): domain Eukaryota; phylum Apicomplexa; class Aconoidasida; order Haemosporida; family Plasmodiidae; genus Plasmodium; species Plasmodium falciparum. Next base: position 1,128,096 of record NC_004326.2, on the reverse strand, counting down.
ATACAGGACGTTCAACTCTGAGCTAAATTATACGTTGATGGATTCCTCATTAAACCATTCTTCAATATTAGATAACTCTATGAAAATTGAAAAAGATAGTAGAGATAAGAGATTACAGAAATTAAATCAGAATATTGTTAGTGAATATGAGTCTGGAAGACAAAGTGTTGTATTTACTCAACAGAAATATAAACAATTATTAGAAGGTTTTTTATTATTTGTACAAACAAATAAATATATACATCAAAAGATTACAGAATTAAGAACCGAAGCTATTGATGAATATAACAGAATGCAAAATAAAAACATACCGAATATTATAATACATCAAAGACTTATATGTAATATTAATAATTTCCAAACAGGAAATGAACAATTTGAATTATTAGCAAAATGTTTAATTAAAGAACCTTATTTAGCTTTACCAGCTTACCAAGCTGCCATAAAAGAATTATGGAAATCTGAAGATAGTAAAGTAGATATCGATCCTCCAAAAATTGGTATATGTGGTTGGTTAGGTAGACATCATGTAACACCCAGAGGTTTACAAAGTTCAATGATAAATAAATTAGTAGCTGTTGAAGGTGTTGTTAATA
>NC_004326.2:1117500-1122500 GCF_000002765.6 Plasmodium falciparum 3D7 | reverse complement strand
AAAAAAAAAATAAAGTCGCCTTATAAGGTATAATATATATATATATTATATAGTACAGAGTATACTATTATATATATATTATATTTTTATTTATATACCATTTGTATTATTTTTAATTATTAGGGGGAATAAAAAAAAAAATTAAAATAATATAATATAAAATAAATAAATATATATATAAATATATAAATAGAATATTTACATAATATGTATGTATAGGTATTAATTATATATATATATATATATTTCTCATATTATATTTTTCCCATATTATCATGCTAAATGTATAATTGAGATATATATTATATATATATATATATATAATATTTTTTTTTTTTCATAATATTATATTTTTTAATTATAAAGAATTAATACCAATCCCTTTTTATAATTAAGTAAATATAGAAAAAATAAAAAATAAATAAAATATAAAAAGAAACTAACTATAAGGATATATGTAGAACATTAATTTTTTTCTACACTCTAATTATATTATACATTTTTGTATGTTGAAAATATGAGAAAAATGTATAAGCATATTATATATATGTAATATATATATATATATATTTATTTATTTATTTATTTATTTATATATTTATGAATAAATAATTAACACCTATGAAACCTAAATATATACCAATTTTTACTTTTTTTTTTTTTTTTTATAATAGTTGCTAATATAATTATATGAGTAAAGAAAAAGAAGATAAACATAAGGAAGAAGAAAAAGAAGAACAAGAACAACAACAACAACAACAAGAACAACATGACAAACTTGAAGGACACACATATGAAGAAGAACTTGATAAAGTCAAGAAATATGGACTTGATAATGGCAAGGAATATGAATATTGTAATGAAAAAGATGACCGAAAAATATTTACAACAGATGTTAACAGGGGACATATTAGAAAGGATATTGATAGCAAAATATGGATATGTGACAGAGGAAGTAAAAATATTGAGAAAGCTGAGGGTGATGAGAACCGAACGTATACAGAAAAAAATATTGATGGCCAAGAAATTACTATTGATAAAGATTTTGAATCTTTTAAAAAATACTGCCCAATCGAATATCCTAAAAATCGTTCAATAAATGGAATGGATGATTTTATATGTACAAAAAATAATTTATGTGAATTTAAAAATGATATATTAAAAAATTTAAATATTGATAATATATATTATGATTTAAATAAAATAGAACATAAGAAAAATTTATTAAATAATGAAGATTGTAAAAATAAAAAATGGTATCTAAATTTTCAACCATTAAATAATATTTCTATTGAACAATATTGGAAATATGAAAAAGTAACCTTACAAGATATATTAACATCCAATATTAATTTATCAGAAATTATTGATTTAAAAAAAAATAAAAAATATCTTAAATATATATCACGTAGCATATTAAAAGGAAATCCTCATGAATCGTTGATAAAAAATTCATATAAATATACAGAAAATTATATAAATACATCAGAACTACAATCTAGATTATCTCTTACAAATATTAACCCATCCATATTAAGCTCAAAAACTTTAAAAAATACACAAAATTTATTAAAATGGAAATTAAAATATGCTAACAATACTTACAAAACAAATGATCACAAATATGATGAAGCAGAAAATAGCTCCTCCTTATTAAATACACACAATTTTACAAGTAGAAGTAATAATAATAGCACAGTAAATATGGAACAAGCTAATAGTCAAATCTCTTCAAATAAGCGTAGTGTCCTTTTTGAAGATCCTCCAAGAAGCAGATCATCAAGACGATACGTCTAAATATAAAACAAAACAATACCTATTTTTATGTACAAAAAATGGTTTATTGATCTAATATGTTGATATAACACTTGATGGGTATTATTACATATACATATATATTATATATATATATTTTATATATATATTATATATATATATTTTATGTATATTTTTTTTTTTTTTTGGATATAGTCAAATGTTATATATTTACATATATATTCATATTTAATTTGTTTAAAAAAAGTCCCTTATATATATATATTATACATTTTATTTATTTCAATCAACTTATTTGTATATTATTCATTTTGTTTATTTTTATTTGGAGTCATTTTTAAAACCTAAAATGTTTCTATCTTACAACCAACCCTACTATACCGAAAAAATAATAATAAAAAAAAAAAAAAAAATAAAAAAAAAAAAAAAAAAATATACATATATATATTATATATATAATAAATATTTTCATATATATAATACCAGTTTGGAATTATTCTTAATTTTTTTTGCCTTAAGAAAAAATAATTCATTTTCATTTTCATTTTCTTTTTTTATAATAACGTATAAGTATATTATATGTTTATATTATTATGTGTATATGTCGATTTACTTTATATATATATTTTTTTTTTTTTTTTTTTTTTTCCCCTCTTGATTATTATACGAGAAAAAAAAAAATATATGTATCTTTTTATTATTTCATATTTATATTTTTATTTTTGGAAGGAAATTTTTTCCAAGCCTTATCGAAAAAAAATATATTTTTTTTAAACACATTTTTTTTATTACTATATGATTATATTTAATTTGTTTTAAAATATCTCTTTTTTTTTTTTTTTTTTTTTTTTTGTTTAAAAAAATGTTTCAATAATTTTATAGATTTTTATCACTATAATATATATATATATATATATTGGAAAATACAGAATTTATAAAAAAAAAGGAATAAAAATATTATTTATTTTATTGAATTATGTAATTATTATATTATACAGATTTAATAATAAAAATAAAAGATATAGTATATGTATATATATTTATATATATATATATATATATATATATATATAATGATTAGATTGATATTTTTGTTTATCATCGATTTCTTTATTGGTGTTATTATTATTAATGTTTTTTTTTTTGAATATGTAAAATGCCAGGGAAAGTTCGTTAATACTAAGAAAGAGTTCCCCAAAATAAAAAATATAAGTAATACTTTTAAACAAATTAAGTTCTTTGCTCCATCCAAAAAAAAAAAAAGAAATTACCTGTTTTTATCAAAACATAACTTTAAAAAGAACAATGATAATGGTATCTCTTCGTCAAACAAAAAAAAAAACTTTCTTTTAAAATACCAAACTAGGAATAATGTTATGTATCGAATTATATGTAATCACAATTTGTTAATTCTTAACAACACCTCTTTTTTGAAGCCTACAAAATTAACCATTTATAATTATGACGCTCCTAAAAATGACCTTTCAGCAAATGATCCAGAAAAAGGTGGAAGAAAAAGTAAAGCATTACCAACAAACAATTTGAATGACAAAAAAGAAGAAAACGTACTACCAACAAACAATTTGAATGACAAAAAAGAAGAAAACGTACTACCAACAAACAATTTGAATGACAAAAAAGAAGAAAACGTACTACCAATCGACAAAGCAAACGATCAAAATGATAATGTAACCTTACCAGTTAATAATTTGAACGAAGATCAAACTAATAATTTGTCTTTAAAAAAAAATGAAGAAACTAAGAATAAGGATATTTCTGAAAATAATGATACATGGAAAAAGTATTTAGAAGATAAAAGAAAGAAGGAAATATTAAAGGATCTGGAAAACAAAAGGAACAAGAATAATAATTGTAATAATAATAATATTAAGAAGAAGAAGAAGAATTATAATAATGAATATATGAAAAATATAAAAAAATATACATATAATAATAATAATAATAATAATAATAGTAATAGTAATACATGTGACATAATTCAAAAAAACGAATTAAGTGGAAACGATGAAATTATTAAGGACCAAAGTAATTATTCCAATGACCATAATAATGATTATTATGAAGATGATGATAATGATTATTATGAAGATGATGATGATGATTATGATGATGATTATGATAATGATTATGATAACGATAATGATAATGATTTTATTGATGAATATAGCGATTTAGAAAAACAAGAGAGACAATATGATAATTTACAAAATGGAAAATTTCCATATTTTAATAATATAAATGATACAAATAAAAATTTAAGAAATCAGAAAACGTATAATGAAGAAAAAAAAAATAATAATAATAATTCTTTCTCATTAAACGATAGTATAAATAATATTTTTAGTTCAAATAAAAAAAATGATTTACCTTTATTCTTTTCATTAAATAATAAATCATTCGAAAATAGTAACAATAAATATTTTGATAAAATCTGTAGTATATCTCCAAACGAATTAATAAATAGATTTTTTGAAAATACTTCAGAAAGAGTAAAAGAAGCTGTGAAAAATATTATATTTAATATTATAGGAAATATACAAAAATATACAATTGAGACATCTATATTAATTACTTATGAAAAAATATATAATTTCTTATTACAAATTATATTAACAGGGTATATGATAAAAAATGCAGACTATAGATTAACTTTAAATGAATCCTTATATGATCAAAATAACATCTTGAATAAAAAAGATTATGATCAACAAGAAGATGAACAAGAAGATGTAAATAAACAAAAACAACAGAATAATCAATATCAAGAAGACGATTTATTTAATTTAAAAAAATCTTTTCATACCTTATTTTCTGATAATAATATAAATAATATATCAGAAGAACAATTAAATAAGGGCGAAATGTTAAATTCAAAACATATAATTAATCCAAATGGTACTACTACTACTAATAATAATAATAATATAGATAATAATAATATAGATAATTATCAGAGAAATGGGGAATCAGATGATACAACAAATGATATAACAAATGATACAACAAATGAGACAGCAAACGGTACAACAAATAATATAACAAATAATATAACAAATGATGATTACCCTATTATTAATACGAAAAATTATATCCTCTTTTTAAGGAAAAAAATTAACTCTTTAGAAAAACAACTCAATATATTAAAAGAAAGTAAAACATTTTTAAATGATGACTTACTTTCTTACATAAAATCATTAACAGAA
>NC_004326.2:1090000-1112500 GCF_000002765.6 Plasmodium falciparum 3D7 | reverse complement strand
TTTATTTATTTTTCTATTCTTAATATTTATTCTCTTTACAACCATTTCACATTCAGATTCTCCTAAAGCTATATCTGTTGTATTTTTTCTTTTACTAATATCTAAGGAACAATTATGTATATCCATTACATTGGTTGTTAATACTTCATTAGATAATTCTATGGAAGTAATATCTTTAACTTCATTTATAGGACTTGTCATAATTTCTAATTCTACTTGTTCTATTTGTTCCACTTGTTCTACTTGTTCTATTTGTTCCACTTGTTCTACTTGCTCTTCTTTTGAATCATTAATTTGTACTTCCGTAGATGCACATATATCTCTTTCATCCTCCATACTTGGTATATCTTGGGTAGTATTAATTTCATCTTCATTTGTACAAATAATCACATTTTCTATTTCTATAGTGGAGGCTTCTTTTTCATGTTGTCCATCTACTGGTTCTGTACACACAGATACCTTTGGAAGATTACATGTTTGTTTATGTCCTTCTTTATATATATTAAAATCCATAACATCTATATAATTCAAATTTTTTGAATCAGAATTATTTTCATATGTTTCTGGTTGTTCCTTTTCAAAAGAATAAAATTTATTATCAATATGATTCATTTTGTTTTCATCCATTATATTATCATATGTTCCAGATTCTAAATCTGTTTTTGTCGATACAACATTTACAAAAGCTGTATCAGATTGTACATTCTCATCTGAATTATCTCTTCCTCGTTTTAATGATTTAGTTCTTATATTATATAAAATATTATCTTCAGTCTGAATGGTTGATTCCATATTGTTGTGTACCTCATTGAATTTATTATTATCTTCATAATTTAATTCTCCATATTCATTTCCAAATGATGGAGTACACATTTCTAAATCATTTTGATGTTTATTTACTATTTCAATACATTGGGACTCTATATCAAAATAGATATTTCCAAAAGATGGAGTAAGTAAATTTGAATCCTCTTGGGCTTCTTCAAATGTATAATTGTTTGTCGATTCTAAGCCATGTGATTCATAATCATATAATATATTATTGGATGATATTAAATTATTAGATTCGAATCTATTACATGGAGTTAAATTGGAATCAAATTGGTTATTAAAGTCTAAATTGTTTGACGAATATAAGCTAAAATTTGGCGTGTTCGTGTCTAATTTGTTTGATGGAAATAGATTCATTTCTGAATTGTTCGTGTCTAAATTGTTTGATGAATATAAGCTAAATTTTGGCGTGTTCGCATCTAATTTGTTTGATGGAAATAGATTCATTTCTGAATTGTTCGTGTCTAAATTGTTTGATGAATATAAGCTAAATTTTGGCGTGTTCGCATCTAATTTGTTTGATGGAAATAGATTCATTTCTGAATTGTTCGTGTCTAAATTGTTTGACGAATATAAGCTAAATTTTGGCGTGTTCGCATCTAATTTGTTTGATGGAAATAGATTCATTTCTGAATTGTTCGTGTCTAAATTGTTTGATGAATATAAGCTAAATTTTGGCGTGTTCGCGTCTAATTTGTTTGATGGAAATAAGTTTAATTTTTGTGTGTTCGTGTCTAAATTGTTTGACGAATATAAGCTAAATTTTGGCGTGTTCGTGTCTAATTTGTTTGATGGAAATAGATTCATTTCTGAATTGTTCGTGTCTAAATTGTTTGACGAATATAAGCTAAATTTTGGCGTGTTCGCATCTAATTTGTTTGATGGAAATAGATTCATTTCTGAATTGTTCGTGTCTAAATTGTTTGACGAATATAAGCTAAATTTTGGCGTGTTCGCATCTAATTTGTTTGATGGAAATAGATTCATTTCTGAATTGTTCGTGTCTAAATTGTTTGACGAATATAAGCTAAATTTTGGCGTGTTCGCATCTAATTTGTTTGATGGAAATAGATTCATTTCTGAATTGTTCGTGTCTAATTTGTTTGATGAAAATAAGCTAAATTTTGGAGTGTTCTCATCTAATTTGTTTGATGGAAATAAATTCATTTCTGAATTGTTCGTGTCTAATTTGTTTGATGAAAATAAGCTAAATTTTGGCGTGTTCGCATCTAATTTGTTTGATGGAAATAGATTCATTTCTGAATTGTTCGTGTCTAATTTGTTTGATGAAAATAAGCTAAATTTTGGCGTGTTCGCATCTAATTTGTTTGATGGAAATAGATTCATTTCTGAATTGTTCGTGTCTAATTTGTTTGATGAAAATAAGCTAAATTTTGGAGTGTTCTCATCTAATTTGTTTGATGGAAATAAATTCATTTCTGAATTGTTCGTGTCTAATTTGTTTGATGAAAATAAGCTAAATTTTGGCGTGTTCGCGTCTAATTTGTTTGATGGAAATAAGTTTAATTTTTGTGTGTTCGTGTCTAATTTGTTTGATGGAAATAAATTCATTTCTGAATTGTTCATGTCTGATTTGTTTGATGGAATATTATTACATTTGTCATTCTTGGATAGTAATGTATTGAGCCTTCCGGAATGATAACTAATCTCTGGAATTCCAAATAATGGACGGTTATGTAAATGTGAATAATTTTCTGAATATTGTACATTTTCAAATACTGGTGAAGTTGCTTGAGGTAAATTGTTATTAAATAATTGTTCTGGTTGTAATGAATTATTATCCTTTTGTACATTTTCAACACATGGTTCTAATTGATTTTGAGAACCTGCATATATATTATTAAATAAATTACTATTTTCTTCCTTCTTATTAGTTAGTACTTTTTCATCTAATGGTTGTTCAACTGTTTGTTCTTTTGCTTCATATACATCATTACAAAATTCAACTTTTATATTTTCCTCGTTCACTTGTTTGTTAATTAAATTATTATCTTCTTCGTACTTATTATCTTGTACCTCTTCAACTAATGGTACTTCAATTGTTTGTTCTTTTGCTTCATATACATCATTACAAAATTCAACTTTTATATTTTCCTCATTCACATTATTATTTTGTACATGTTCCACATTTGGTAATGCTTCTTCTTTTTTCGAAACATTAATATTTACGTCTTTATTATCTATAAATTCAACCCCTTGACATTTAGCAAGATACTTAGTATGACTTTCATCTCTTTCTACTCTAGTGGCTTCTAAGTGGATATTCATAAGTCTGTCAAAGGCATCATATCTTGGTTCTTCATCGCCAGAATTTCTCCTAAACACGTCTAAATATAAATTCGGTACTTCTTCTAATAAAGGTTTGTTACATAAATTCCACTTGTTTATTTCCTCATTCAACTTAGATATTCGGTCCCATGAGTGAAGTATATCAAAATGTTTAGAACAAATAACTTCAAACAAATCATTATTTATTATTACTTCAACGTCGTATAATGCTAATTCTTCACATACTCTATCATATAATAATTTGGTACACAAATAAACTTTGAACATGGCCCTAGATTGTCTAATACATCTTTCATCATAAGGACGCAAGCTACCATCCTCTATAGAATTCTTATACTTTAACAAAACTTCAATTATTAATGAATCATCAACAGGTGGTTTGGTTCTTTTCAGAGATTGATCAGTTCTTGCAGCATTAGTAATCATAGATTCTTTATGTACATCTGCAAATAACTCACTAGGAAATACCCATTCTTTACCTGAATCTGTACAAACTCTTCTCAATCTAAAAATCCAATGACATAGAATTAAATTAAAACAATTGAAATGAGAACTTGAACCTCTTATTATTCTATCCATATCATAATCACAATACTTAATGAACAACATTGCTTCTTCTAATCTAAATACTAAAAGATATAATCCTTTCTGTAATTTTTCAAGCTCCAAAATGTATGGATGCTTGGTGTCATAAAATGGTACTAAATTGCCCAATTGACTAAAATAAAATTCCTTATATTTAATTAATTCCTTCTGTTTATTACCTGAATCTATAATTATATTCATATTTTCAATCAAAAAATCTACACAAATAATGAAATGTAAACGTATTGCCTTCGTTGTTAATTTCTCACTCTTCTTTATTTCATACGATAAATTTCTTGTAGTATTTTCTTCTATGAAATCATCTCGTGCTAATTCATTTAATACATGTGGCTTCACATCATCCAAATACATATATACTTTCTTACATGTGGAAAAACTTAACTTAGGCATAAGTTCATATATTCTGTGCGCATAATAATGATATGTACTTACCCTTTTGGAATACTTAAACTTTCTTTTAACACGATCTTTCAAAGCTTTAAAAAATTTTACTGTTTGATACAAAAATTCCTGTATTTGTTCCCATTTGTGAACTAATATGGCATCCTTTTCTTTTAGATAAGACATTATTTTATCTGATGTATCCTTTACAGGATAGTTAATCCTCAATTTTGTGTAATTCTCATTCTCAATATATTCATTGGGATTAGGAACCATATATGTGTCAGGAAATGGCATTTTATTTAAAATATCAGCGAAATCATGATGATAATCTACTCTCTTTCTATTTGGAAACATTACAGAATATTCCATATCACTATTGTCAACATCAACAAATTCTTCTTCATAACTACACGATGATCTAGTTATACTAGCAGAAGCATAGTCATCATCAAAACTTGTTTCAACATCTCTATTCCTTCGATTGTCACCATTTGTGGTACATGACGCATCGCTATCAGAACTCTCTTCTTTTGACTCTGTTTTATTTTCAAAAGGATTCACTTCTGGTAATTCCGAATCTGTATCAAGAAATTCATCAGCATTAACAAAATCATCTATGTTGTTTGATACCTTCTTATTAGGTTCTTCATTAACAACATTGTTGTTCTTCTCAACATTTTCTTGATTATTATTCAATGCTTCATTTACAAACTGATTGTTAAAAAGATTCTCTTCTTTAACATTCGTTTGATCTTCTGCATAAGGATTATTATAATCTATTTCTTCTCTCTTCATTGATTCTTCTTCTTTCTTAATTTTTTCTTCATTAAGAAAATTCTGTTCATACATATAATTCTCTTCATTAAAATATACAGGAGGGTTTTCATCATTTGCGCAAGTACCTCGTTGTTCATTGAAAATTTTATCATAATCCTCATCACATTCTCTTTTAAAAAAGTTCCTTTCGTTCATATTGTCAGGTGGACTAATATATTTTTCATTTATATCATCATCGGATTTTTCAGCATAATTCTCCGTGTTTGTGTTATTCTCCAAGTTTATAATATTCTCTGGTACAACAACATTTTCAGGAATAAAATTATTCTCAGGAATAAAACTATTCTCAGGTACAACAACATTCTCAGGAATAAAATTATTCTCTGGCACAACATTTTCAGGGAAAAAACTATTCCCTGGCACAACAACATTCTCAGGAATAAAATTATTCTCTGGTACAACAACATTTTCGGGAATAAAACTATTCTCTGGTACAACAACATTTTCGGGAATAAAACTATTCTCTGGTACAACAACATTTTCGGGAATAAAACTATTCTCTGGCACAACAACATTTTCAGGGAAAAAACTATTCCCTGGCACAACAACATTCTCAGGAATAAAACTATTCTCTGGTACAACAACATTCTCAGGAATAAAACTATTCTCTGGCACAACAACATTCTCAGGAATAAAACTATTCTCTGGTACAACAACATTCTCAGGAATAAAACTATTCTCTGGTACAACAACATTCTCAGGAATAAAACTATTCTCAGGAATAAAACTATTCTCAGGTACAACAACATTCTCAGGAATAAAATTATTCTCTGGTACAACAACATTCTCTGGCACAACAACATTCTCAGGAATAAAACTATTCTCAGGAATAAAACTATTCTCAGGAATAAAACTATTCTCAGGAATAAAACTATTCTCAGGAATAAAACTATTCTCAGGTACAACAACATTCTCAGGAATAAAATTATTCTCTGGTACAACAACATTCTCTGGCACAACAACATTCTCAGGAATAAAACTATTCTCTGGTACAACAACATTCTCAGGAATAAAACTATTCTCTGGTACAACAACATTCTCAGGAATAAAACTATTCTCTGGTACAACAACATTCTCAGGAATAAAACTATTCTCTGGTACAACAACATTCTCAGGAATAAAACTATTCTCTGGCACAACAACATTCTCAGGAATAAAACTATTCTCTGGTACAACAACATTCTCAGGAATAAAACTATTCTCTGGTACAACAACATTCTCAGGAATAAAACTATTCTCAGGAATAAAACTATTCTCAGGAATAAAACTATTCTCAGGTACAACAACATTCTCAGGAATAAAATTATTCTCTGGTACAACAACATTCTCTGGCACAACAACATTCTCAGGAATAAAACTATTCTCTGGTACAACAACATTCTCATGGAAAAAACTATTCTCAGGAATAAAACTATTCTCAGGTACAACAACATTCTCAGGAATAAAATTATTCTCTGTTACAACAACATTTTCCTTACTTATATCATTCTGTTGTTTCATAAACATTTTTGAAATCTCTTTTCTTCTTCTCCATTCTAATTCATTTTGACGTTCAATTCTTCTAACTTCTTCTAACTCCTTTTCATACTGCATTTTTTGTTCATGTTCTAATTGCCTCATATACTCCAACCTTCTCTCTTCTTCCAATTTCATTTCATTTTGAATTCTTTCTTGCTCAGCTAATTTCCTTTCTTCTTCTAATAGTTTTTCATGAGCTAACTGCTTTTGATGTTGTGAAAAATATTCAAGTTCAATTTTTGCTTGCAAATCAGCATCAAACGCTTTCTGTGGCATGTTAAACGAAGATGGAACCATTGGAGAATTAACCATAAAAACCTTTTCATTCTTAAATACATTTCCTCTTTTATCATTCATACAATTTTTTTGTGCATTTCTTCTTCTTGATCTCATTATTCTTCTTCTATTTCTTCTTTTACTTCTTTTCGATTTCATTTTTTTAACGTACTTTCTAATAACATGTATTTGGTATAATCTTTTCCTTTTTCTTCTACGTAACCATTTCCTTTTATTCTTCGTCAGAAAATTTCTCTTGTTGGAAGTTTCAACTGATTGAACAAAAATCGAAGGAACAACATGAACTACCGGATTCTCAATAAATGTTACTGAGTTTTCAACTGATTGAACAAAACTCGAAGGAAGAACATTAACTATTGGATTCTCAATAAATAATACTGAGTTTTCAACATTCAAATTACTATTAACTACTTCAGGATTAATCGTACATACTTGAGGAGTAGAAGGTACTTGAAAAATTACATCTTGCTTAACTGAATTATTATTGTTCATTACTGCTTCAACTTTTGACATATCATTAATATCCTCTTTAATTTCTTTTTCTTTTACTCTACCTAAAATTGCATTAATAACCTTTTCTTTATAATCACCAGACGAATTGTTGTTAATAACTTCATTCTCTTCATTTTCAAGAATATCTTTAATAAGCTTTTTCCTATAATCAAACAGCGTCTCATTATCACTAGTACTATGATCACTATTATTACTATGATTACCATCACTTTTATCACTACTACTATCACTTATTACTTTCTTCTTCAACGGTATTCTCTTTAAAATGTTTTTATTAACAAATGAACATAATTTCTCTTTTATTCCATTTTTACTTTTATTTAATGCGTCAACAAAAGTAACTTTTTTCATTGTCTTTACTGGAGGAATATCAACATTGTTCGAATTATTCTTTACAACTTCATTAACAATTTTTTCACTCTTAGAAGAACAAATATTTTTATCAACTTTCAGTGCACCATTCAACTTGTTCGTTCTGTTAACGACCTTTTCAACGACAGGTGAACATGTCTTATCATTAACAACCTGTTCACAATTAACTTTATTGGTTGTAACAACATTTGGGTCCGAGGTAGAACGTGTCTTATCATTAACAACCTGTTCACAATCAACTCTATTGGTTGTAACAACGTTTGGGTCCGAGGTAGAACATGTCTTATCATTAATAGTAGGTGCATTATCAACTTCACTAGTAATAGCGATCTTTTCGTACGACTTAGAGCATATTTCTTCATTTACAACAAGTTCATCATCAACTTCATAATAAATAATTATTTCTTGGTCTTCAGTATAACAAGGATAATAAGTATCTTCCTCATTTACAACAACGTTATTATCCAAAGTTGAACATTTTTCCTCATTTACAACAACATCATTATCAACTTCATAATAAATAATTATTTCTTGCTCTTCAGTACAACAAGGATAATAAATATCTTCTTCATCAACAACAGCAACATTATCATCTATGAAGCAACATTTTTCTTCATTTACGACAAGCTCATCATCAACTTCATAATAAATAATTATTTCTTGGTCTTCAGTATAACAAGGATAATAAGTATCTTCCTCATTTACAACAACGTTATTATCAACTTCATAATAAATAATTAATTTTTTATCATCAGGATAACAAGGATAATCAATATCTTCATTTTCAACAACTTTATTATCAACTTCATAATAAATAATTAATTTTTTATCTTCAGGATAACAAGGATAATCAATATCCTCATTTTCAACAACTTCGTTTTCAACAACTTTATTATCAACTTCATAATAAATAATTAATTTTTTATCTTCAGGATAACAAGGATAATCAATATCCTCATTTTCAACAACTTCGTTTTCAACAACTTTATTATCAACTTCATAATAAATAATTAATTTTTTATCTTCAGGATAACAAGGATAATCAATATCCTCATTTTCAACAACTTCATTTTCAACAACTTCATTTTCAACAACTTCATTTTCAACAACTTTATTATCAACTTCATAATAAATAATTAATTTTTTATCTTCAGGATAACAAGGATAATCAACAACTTCATTTTCAACAACTTCATTTTCAATTATTTCATTCTTAACAACTTGCTTGACAATAACTTCTTTTTCGCTCTCTTCTGAAGAATCATCGTGAATAACCTTCTTCTTAATAACAGTTTTAATTAAGTCATCAGTTATATCCTTATCATTTTTTTGTGATGAGGCTTCAGGAACAACATTTTTCTTACTAATAATTACAGCAACGTTTTTCTTTGTTTTTACCTTTTCACTGATGTCAGAAGAATCATTATTAACTATTTCTCCATCACTAAATAAGCATTGACTTTTAGTTATTTTCTTGCTTTTCTTCAATCTTCTTTTCTTTTTTCCTGATTTAGGAACAACATGTTTAGGTGGAACTTTGCATGCATTAGCTGTTTCAACTTCTTTAATGTCATTAACTTCTGAAACTACTTTAATTGACTCATTTTCAACTGTTTCAACTGCTTCAACTACTTCAACTGCTTCAACTACTTCAACTGCTTCAATTGCTTCAACTATAACTGTTTCAACTGCTTCAATTGCTTCAACTGCTTCAACTATTTCAACTACTTCAGTTGCTTCAACTGTTTCAACTGTTTCAACTGTTTCAACTGTTTCAACTACTTCAACTGTTTCAACTACTTCAACTGTTTCAACTACTTCAGTTGCTTCAACTACGTCAACTACTTCAACTGCTTCAATTGACTCATTTTCCTTTACCTGGGCTACTGCTTCAAGTCCTTTAATTTCTTCCTCTTTAGGAATATCCGTAACCATATCATCATCAACACTAAGCAATTTTTCATTTTTCTTCTCATACACAATTTCGACCTTGGCATTAATATCAAGCAGACTTTTATCCAAGATACCAATAATACTTCTAAATGAATTGTCATTCTTCATTGCTTCCACTATTTTGTTCATATTGGAAACTTCAGCTTTTTTTTCTTTTGTGACGAAAAAGAAATATATTAAGTCAATAACTTTTTTTCTCTTAATCGTGAAAAAGGGTTCATTCTTATATTTCTTTTTAAGAAGAACAGAAAGGATCTCTATAATATTCTTTCTCATCAACTTATTATCCTCATTAGTAGTAGAATCTACTGAATACAACAAACATAAAATATCAGTGATTTTTGACTTAGTGGAGAGTTCTAAATCTTTCTTATCAATATATTTCTTATAAAGAAAAAACAGCAAGTTAATAATTCTTTCTCTATTTACATCTAAATATTCATCACCATTACTTTCATTCTCATTATATAACAATGCAAGTAAAGCAATAATTTTACTCTTATCATATAAGGAAATTCTCCAATCTTTAACAATATTTTCCATTAATTCATCTTCAACCTTTTTTTCAACTTTCTCTGCTACAATATGCTCTACTACAACATTCTCTACTACAACATTCTCTACTACAGCATTCTCTACTGCAACATTCTCTACTACATCATTCTGTTCAATCATATCTATATCAACTATTCGACATGCAACATTTTGTACGTTTGGGAGGCAAGGAAGCCCTTTTTCAACAACCTTGGGAACCTTATTTCCAAGGTAAAATATTCCTTTTTTAACAACTCCAGCTAAGTTTTTCAACGAATACGCACAACACATATACCTTATAGTAACATGTTTATCTTCAATGATATTCAACCACTTGATTAAACCTGATACATAAACTAAAAAACTTTTTACTTCAAATACAAACCATTCAAATAATGCCAAGTTATTAAAAACATATAAATAGAAATTAAAAGAATTTCCAAAAACAATCCAAGGAATCACAACTCTACCTTTACTATCAGTTGTTAAAAGAGGAGATTTATTTTTAATTTCAACTGGCCATATGGTATTATACAGATAAAAATTTTCTTTGTAATAAACATAGAAATCCAATTCAATTAACTCAAGTAAACTATATCTGTAAACAACATTTTGTGCATCAACTTCTTCAGAACATTCAACAGCTTGGACTTTATATTTATTATCTAAACAATACACTCTCTTAATTAAATCAGGCATATGTACATTAGAAATATCCTTTAAATGCTTATACATATTAAGAAACAATGATACTGTATTCTTAGTAATATTAATAGAAAATCTTCCTATTGATCCAGTTAAACGATAATTAAATTCAGTCCACTCACGAAGCCAAAACACATTAAATATGGTAACTCTTAAATCGAAGGTATTCAATATTTCGTGTACAACTGCTTTTAACATATCATAAATTTCATCAAACTTATTTGCAGTTGTTCGTAACATTCTTCTATACTTATATGAACATATTATTAAATTCCTAAAACATTGAATATTCTTACCAAACGATTCAATAACAGCATGTACTAAAGATACAGCCCTTGCCGCTGTTTTGTATACAGAATTCTCTATAGGGGCTCCTTTATACTCATGGGGAACATGGGGGTCAATAACCTTTTTACTTGTTTTTTTGCTTTTCTTCATTATTTATGTCAATATATATAACATAACAATAAAAAATTTACAAGATTATGTAAGCACAAGCTCATATTGTAAATTAATAATATTTAATAATATACTAAATAAAACTTAATAAAACTTAATAAAACTTAATAATAATTAATAAAACTTAATAAAACTTAATAATAATTAATAAAACTTAATAATAATTAATAAAACTTAATAATAATTAATAAAACTTAATAATAATTAATAAAACTTAATAATAATTAATAAAACTTAACACATAAGATTAATATATATATTTATATATATATATATTTATATATATATATATATATATATATATATATATATATATATATAACATTATATACTATGACATATATCATATAAAAAAAAATTATAAACACATATTATTTCTTTATACATATGTATGCATATTATCTATATAATATATACACACAAATATACAAAAAAAAAAAAAAAAAAAAATTAATTAATTAGCATGAAAATATATGTAGAAAAGAAAAAACTAATGTTTCTTTTTTTATTATTATTTTTTTTATTGATATAAAGGGTATATCTTTTTATAATATTAACAAACACAAATATAAACACTATTATTATCTAAATGTATATAAAACACATTACAATAAATTTATATTTAATTATAAAGAATAAATAAAAAAAAAAAAAAAAATTAATTATATAATATGTAGTGAAAATAAAAATATGAATATCATATATGTATCTCACTACAAAAAATATAATATATATATATATATATATATGATATAATGTATCTTATGGAACATTATGGAAAATAAAAAAAAAAGAATATACTTAATAATATATATACATATATATATTTATATTTTTATGTCACAAAAAAAATATAAAACAATATGATTATACTATAGAAAAAAAAAAATAAAATAATAATAATAAAAATTTACATTTTTAATTAGGTAATTATACAACAAAAAATATATATAATAATATTAATTCAATTATAGATATAAATATATATATAAGAAAAAAAATAATAAAATATATTCTAAGTATACAAATACAAAATATAAAAATATATATATATATATATATGTATTATGTATATATATATATATATATATATATTCATAAATTATGAATTTATATAAAAAAATAATATGTAACAAAAAATGTATTTTCGTGTGTAAACATATTTATTAATAATGAAAATATATACATATATATATGTATATATATATATATATATAATTAAACTAGGTATGCTTTAAACATGCAAAAATACAAATTACGAGAAGCAACTATATGTATTTAGTTAAATTACATGTTTACCTGAAACTACCTATATTTAAGCATGCAAAAAATAAAAATATATAAACAATAATAAGAGAATATTTAAGCATATAAAACACGTTCATATCAAAGCCAATGATGTTAAGCATTCAAAAAATATTCAATTCAATAGCATAAAAAAAAAAAATAATAATTAAAATACTTAAGTAAAAATAAACTGTATAAATACATACTAAAGCATAGTATATTAAGTATGCACAATATTAGCTACAAAAGTATATATAAAAAGAATAACAAACATTCTAAATAAAAATAATATATATATATATATATATATATATATGTATATATATAAGAAACATTAAGCAAGCATATTATTATATGCAAATAAAAAACTTTTTTTTTTGTTTTTTGGTTTTTTTTTCAATTAGCACATAAACATAAACAAAGATAATATATATGTATATATAAATATATATAAGTAAGAGGCATTAAGCATGCATATTATTATAAGCAAATAAAAAACTTTTTTTTGTTGTTTTTTGGTTTTTTTCAATTAACACATAAACATATAAAAACATAAACATAAAAAAATGCATAATATAATTATATTATATATAACTAAGAAGCATTAAGCAAGCATATTATTATAAGCAAATAAAAAACTTTTTTTTTGGTTTTTTGGTTTTTTTCAATTAACACATAAACATATAAAAACATAAACATAAAAAAAAAAGTATAATATAATATATTATATATATATATATGTATATATAAATTTATCTATATGTGACATTAATTAATGTAAACATAAGCATAAATTAATACTTACAAAAAAATTATTTTCTTCAAGCAAATATTTATATATATCTATATAATACCAATGTACATAGTTTTAAGCATAAGCATATAGTTACAAAAGTAAAAAATACTCAGGTAAAAATTGTTTTCATACTTAAGCCAGTAACATTAAATAAGTATAAAATATATTAATATTTACAAAAACAAAAAACTTTTAAGTAATTAAAATATATACACACAAAGGCTATTAAATAAAAAAAATTATATTTATATAAAAATATATATATAGATATATCTATTTATTTATTAATTTATATAAAACTCCTTATGTTTGTTTTAATTATTTATTATACACAAGTATATTATTATAAAAAAAAACAAACATAAAAAAGGGATTTTAACTATAAACATAAAAAACATTATGAAAAAATTATAATATTATAATAAGTATATATTTTAACAAAAAAAATTTACTTAAGAAAATTATAATAAAAAAAATATCTTAATTTATAAAAAAAATTAAAAAAATATATTAATATATAATTAATTTATAAAAATATTTAAATTAAAATTTTATTTATCTTTTAATTAAAACAAAATAAAATAATAAAATAAAAATAAAAACAAAAATATAATTATATATATATATATATAATATATATATATATATATATAATTTATAAAAAAAATATATATATATATATATATATATATATTATTGATATGTGCACAACATTCTCTGTAACCACGTTACGTTTCACTTCATTTTTAATAAAAAACTTATAAAAATAAAATGTTTTAAAAAGCTCTTTTTATAAAATTTGTATTATTAGTAGTATTCTCCCTTGTTATTATATACACAAAAAGAAAGTAAACAATTTTCTCTATATAATTATACTTATGGAAATTTAATAATACAATTGAAAAAATACGAATTATTCTATACTTAAGATATTTTCATCATGGAATACCACCCTTATTACCCTCACTTAAAAAGGAAAAAAACTATATAAACAAGGGCACAAGCATTAATGACATGATTGTACATAAGCTTTTTTACATAAATTTTAGCTAGATTGTAAAGAAAAAAAAAAAAAAAAAAAAATACATATATAAATATAGCTAAAAAAAAAGCTTTTATAACGAAATATGACCACATACATATAGTAAAAATAAAAAAAAAAAAAAAAAAAAAATTATATATAATTTTATGCATGACTCACCAAAATTATTCTCAACATATATATAATAATATATATATATATATAACTTATAATTTAAATTTTATATGTACATATTATATAACGATATAGTTATAAAATTGCATAAAATTTCAAAATTCATTCGTATTTTTACGTATCATCATAGTATTCCCATATATAAACTCAAAAAAAAAAATTTCCTTTAAATCATTTTATGGTGTATCTTCAAATATTACTTTACAAAAACTTAGGGTTTAACACATAGTGACATAAGTATATAAACTATTAAACTTATATTATTCCTTATATAAAAGAAAAAAAAAAAAAAAAAAAAAAAATTTATTAAATTTTATTTGAAATATTTTTACCAGATATATTGCTTACATAATTTTTTTTATAACCGAATGAAGAAAAACCATAACTTCACATATTAATATGAGCATAAAATATTTATGTACTTCATACCCTTATATCTCTCATAAATATGATAAAAAAATATTACTTTTTTTCTTTTCTATTATGAAAAAAAAAAATAACAATAAAATAATAAACATATATATATATATATATATATATATATATATATATTAATGTTTAAGTATGGAAAATTTTATGGTTGATCATTTACTACAATAATCAAATAAAATTCCTATGAATAAGGAAAAATATCTACTTAATTTTCTATTCCTTCTCCTTATATTTTATACACAACTATATAAAAAATAAAAATTTTTTAAATGGTATAAATGTTTAAAATACACATTTATTTTTATCTTTTGTTTCTCATTAAAGTCCTTATTTTTTATAAAAATTTGTTAATATTTTTCTTTAGTATTTTTCAATATCATTTAAAAATTTCATCCTAGGTAATATATTTTTATGATATATTAATTTTGATATATTTCTTTAACTGAATATTTATTTTAAATAAAAAAAAAAAAAAAAAAAAAAAAAAGAAAGTATAGAGAACTATATTTAATATCTATCAACTTATTAATATCATCACCATTCTTATTCAAAGTGTCTTATTATTTATTTTTTTAAACAAAATAGTATATGATAAGTGTAAAATAAATTAAATTTCTATATGAAGTATATATATTTAAATGAACAGGAAATTAATTTTTAATTTTTTTTTTTATATGTAGATTTTAGGTTTATATTAATATCTTCATATTACTTGGTTATATATATATATAACATATATTAGACATTGCTGTATAAAGTTTAATAATATATATATATATATATATAAACATTGATATGTACACATATAATATACACACAACAAATATGCACATTGATATTTACACGAAAAAACATACACATAAGTATTTACACAAAGTTACATACACACTAATATTTACACCATGATACATACACACAGACATATACACATTCATCTATGTAACTCATAGATTAAACTATTTCTTTGAAAATAATTATTTTATATATATCCATATGCTTCATATATTTGATATCATATCATATGTGGATAAGCATATATATCATAAGTAAAATTAATATCACAAGAACTATATATATATATATATATATATATTTATATTTATATTACATTTTTAATTTCATAATATTATTAAGGAGCTTAATATTTTATTAGAAATAAAAGAAAGGGAAAAAGAAAAAGGAAACATCAATGAAGATTAAATATTTTATGTCTTACATCAAAAGTGAAGTAATATAATCAATCTATGACTTTTATAATAATTTTATTACCTCACAAAAAAAAAATATAAAATGTAATAGAATACATACTGGAATTTATAGTTCATATTTAAATATATTAAAAAAAAAAAAATAGTAAATGAAAATAAGCAAGATATCATTATAAACATTGTAAGATATTCTTATATTGCTGCTCTAGTTTTTTTTTTTTTTTTTTTTAATAAACAAGATATTATCATACTTTAAAAGTAAGATATATATATATATATATATATATATATATATATATATATATATATTGTTTATTTTAGTTTACTTTGTCAGACATACATTTTATTATTTTTATGATTATATACATTCTTTTATTAAACATTATCATGGTAATTTTCCAAATAAAAAAATTAATAATAATAATAAGTAAACAATAAAAAGGAAAAAGTACCTTATTTTTAATTTTAAAAAATTTTCCTAACTATTTAAAATTTATATTCTTATGGAACAATATAATTATAATAAATACATATACATATATATATATTATTTATTGAACTTCATATTTTTCTCCCTTTTATTTTATAATTCTCACATTATTTTAGTAATTTTACGAATTTATTCTATTCATATTCCCTATTTTTAAAAACCATAAAAAATTTTTAATAAAAACAAACATTTCAGAAGATTATATTTTATCATCATTCTTAAAAAAAAAAATGAAAGATGGAACGAGAGCAAGAAATTTTTTTTTTTTTTATAATATCTAAAAGTTTTAATTTAATAAATAGAATAAAAATATATATTAAAAAGATGAATTATATAACAAAATAAAACTATAACCATATATAAAATATATATAATATATATTATTATATTTTTTTTCACATATATGAAATATAGGTGTATATGTTCAAATATACCCATTTATTATCTACCATAAAAAAAAAAAATAAAAAAAAAAAATAAAAAATAAATAAATAAATAAAAAAAAAAAAAAAATAAAATAAATAAATAAATAAATAAAAAAAAAAAAATAAATATAAAAAAATCGTTGAAAATAATTAAATATATATCTATATATATATATATATATATATATATATATATATTTTTTTTTTTTTTTTTTCTTTTATGTCACATTTTGATATATTGATTTATTCGTTTAAAGCATTTTTGATTTGTAAAATGTCCTTTACGGGTATTGGCTCATATGGGAAGTCTTCAAGTTTTGGTATATTTAAGTTTTGTAAAGAATTAACTAAATAATCTATTGAATTATCTGACAATTTAATATTATTATTTTGTTGAGGTAATAAACATAAGAAATCATTAATAATATTGGGCATAGTAATATATTCTCTTTTTCGTACAAATTCTTTTTTATACTTTTCATCATAAACATTTTTATTATTACGATTATGTTTATAATATAAACTGTCTTTAAAAGACATATTAATTGTTTCTTTATCTCTTTTTTTTTTATCTATATCATTTTTTTCGGTTTCTACAAATTCATAATTTTCAAATGGTTTATATACAAACATAGTTTTTAAATCTGGCCTAATAATATAATTTACACAATTTTTTAAATTTGATTGTATGTTATTCTCATCATCATTTTTTTCATCCATCTCATTATTTCTTTTAGGATTATTATCAATGTTTGTAAAACAACTATCCTGTTTAATACCGAAACAGAAAAACTCGGAAAAGATAGAATATCTATTATATGTAGAATTTCTATTCATATTTATATAATTCAAAAGATTTTTATTTAAATATGGTTCTTCCATATTATTATCATTAATATTATTATTATCATCATTATTATTATCATTATTATTATCATTATTATTATCATTATTATTATCATTATTATTATTCCAGCCATCCTTAAGGGTTATTAACGATTCCCGATTATTTTTTATATACACTTTATTATTATCCAATATTTTATGATTGTCTTCATTATGATTAATTTTATTTTTTTTTTTTTCTTTTATAATATAATCATAAAAAGATAAATTTGAAAAAACATTAGGATTATTAACTCTAAAAATGGAATAGGTTTTTTTTAGAGATATTCCTCCAAATAATTGTGAATTAATTAATTTAGTTTTAAATTGTAAGGTTTCTATATCATTTTTTTTTAAATTTTCTAGATAACCTTTACATAATATATTTGTCATATTATTTTGATTATATTCATCAGTATAGAAATTATCTAAAAAGGCATTTTGTTTTTTTTTTTCGTTTTCATTATATACATTTAGTGTATCATAGTCTAATAAGATATGTTTATTTTCTTCTAAATTATAACCAGAATCATATTTAATTTTCATATCATAAATTTTATTTAAATTACGTATATCACCATAAAATATTTCTATATGTATTAATATATTCCATATTTTTTCACATGATTTATTTTTTTTTTTTAATAATATTAAATAATTTGGTTCAAATAAATTAAATTCATTTTGTGATATTTTTGTTTTATATATTTTCTTATCAATGATATTATTATTTTCCTTATAACTATTATAAAATTTTTTATATATTTCATGTATATACTCATATATTAATGTTCGAATATTATTAATATATCCTTTTTCTAATAAAAAATTTATATAAAATAATAAAAACTTTTTCTTACTTGTAAATTTTTTATATCCTTCATTCATAATATACATTGCTCTCTTTTCATTATTTAATATTCTCCTTTCAACATTAGCACAATAATAATATATTTCTTCACAACATCTTTCTTCTTTTAATATTAAACCTACATAATACCTCCAAATGGTTTCATCATAATTACGTTTAATAAAATTTAAAAAGTGCGTAAAAACGAATATTCGTCTTTTCCTTTTCTTGATATGAAAATATTTTACAAAATATTTTTTTCTTTCTTCAATTTTTTCATAATCACTTTTATGAAATCTTCTTCTTATTTCATCATCACTTAGGTGGCTCCCAATTTTTGAGGGTATACCATTGTCTCCTAATTTATTACCATTTTCATCATTGTCTCCTAATTTATTACCATTTTCATCATTGTCTCCTAATTTATTACCATTTTCATCATTGTATACTAATTTATTACCATCTTCATCATTGTATCCACATTTATTACCATTTTCATCATTGTATCCACATTTATTACCATCATCATCATTGTCTCCACATTTATTACCATTTTCATCATTGTCTCCACATTTATTACCATTTTCATCATTGTCTCCACATTTATTACCATCTTCATCATTGTCTCCACATTTATTACCATCTTCATCATTGTCTCCACATTTATTACCATCTTCATCATTGTCTCCACATTTATTACCATCTTCCTCATTAACCTCACAATCGTTATAATTACCACATTTCATGTCATTCATTTTTATCCTTTTATTTACATTTTTATATTCTCCAACATTCATCGCTTTACTCCTTTCTTCTTCTCCTTGTTCTTTTTTAACACCTCTTCTCTTTTTACTTTGACCCTCTTTTCTTGAATCCCTCTGTGCACATTTATCATCATCTTGTGGGAAGTCGCTTGGTGAGACATCAGAGAAATGTACACATTTTTTTTCTAACGAATGGTTATGGATTCCATCTTCTACTTTGTTAGACATGTCCCTTTTAACATCAATTTTCTGTTCCTTATCCTTATTTTTGCCTTTACCCTTTGCCGTATTTTCCAAGATAGTGTAAGGGAATTTCCTAAACTTGTCCTTCTCATACAAAAAGGACAAGGCGAATTTTTTTTTCTGCTTCTTCGAAACTTCATTTATCATTAACTGGTATACATAATGAGCTTGATTTATTAATGCATGTTTTTCAAAAAAATAAGCAAAATTTAATTTTAATATTTCATCAAAAGGTAAATATACTTCTATGGCTTCTCTCATAATACGTATGGCATAGACAAATTTTTTGTTCAACAATAAATACTGAAAATAAGAGAACCATAAATCGGAATTGAATTGTAAATGTATAAGTGCTTGTTCGTATGTATATTTAATTCTTTTAAAAACTAAAGGAATGGTTAATTTTAATGGATTGGTTTTTTCAAAATTAATAATTTTCATCCATTTAATATAGAGAATGCTATTTTCTATTTTCCATTTTTTATTTATGGGAAGAATAATTTTACATTTTTTATCGACATTCATTTCTTTATATATAATACATAATTCTTTAAAAGCATTTTTGGAATTTAAATATTGATTATTATATATTGATAAAGAACTCGAATTCGAATTCGCATTCGTATTTGCCCCCGAACTCAAAGCAGAATTAAAATTATCACTAGCTTTTTCAAATGCACAATAACATTTCCATACTTTATCTAAATATTTGGTTGCATGATGTAACCATTTTTGATAAAATTTTCTTAACTTCCCATCTTTAATATAATGATCGAAATAACTTATTTTTGAATTATTCATAGTAGGTATATTAGATTTATAAACATTCTGTTCTTCTTCGGTTGGTATTAAAGGGTTCATATTTCTATTGCCATGATGCGTATGTTTAAATGGGTCATATAACAATTTCGTAATTTCATTATTCGCTATTAAATTTGTATTATATATTTTTATTAATATATATAATAGTTCTACCCATATAGTACCAGATTTTATATCGCTACCTACACATTTTAAAGCTTCAAATAGAAAATTTATATATTCATGTATTGAAGATGTATGATAAGTAAAATATAAAAAAGATAAAAATAATTTTAAATCATAAATATTTGAATCTATACATTTTCTAAATATTTCATAAGCTTCTTTATATTCTTTCTTTTTTATTTTTAATTCTGCATATTTATTCCAATAATAAACACATCGAGGAAATATTAATAAAAACTGTTCATATATCTCTTCTTCATCTTCATACATTTCTAAAAATTTATACCATCTATTTAAATGTAATGGGTTCATTCGTAAAAAATAAAGTTCTTCTTTGTATAAATCTTTATCATCTTTATCATTTTTATTATTAAATACATTTTCATCTATTTTTTTTTCCTTTCCATCTTCTACTCTATTATTATTTAACTCATTTTTTAAATTCTCACTATAATTACAACTATCCTTTTTATTTTCTTTTTCATTCATTTCGATGTTCCCCTTTCCACTAACTTCAAGTACATATTCCTCAACATTAAAATCATCATAAATATTCCTTGTTTTATCATCTACTTTTAAACGACTAACAAATAATTGCTTTGGTATTACTAATTCCATAACTCCATATTCGTTACTTTCAACAGATAATATCTTGTTACTTTTAAACATATTCACAATTCATTCTACGATATAAAAATATTTCATATCATTCATAAGAATGTATGTTAAAAAAAAAAAAAAAAAATATAACAAAATAAAATAATAATATTATTATAATGTTTATAAAAACAAGTATGTTTTCTTAAAAAACAAGAAACAGTCTTAACGTGTATAAATAATCTCATAATAGTGTTATCTTAAAGGGAAAAACTATTATAAACATACTGAAAAAAAAAAAAATAAAAAATAAAATAATACAAACATGGGAATGATATTAATTATATATAAATATATATATATTTATTTATTTTAATTTTATATAATATAAATTTTATGTTTTCCCAAATGAGCTATAATATATTTATATATATATATATATATATTTTATAAAATTAATAATATTTTATAATATATATAATATTATATTTCTTTATTTTTCGAAGGAATATACAATTGTACTTGGCAAAAAAAAAAAAAAAAAAATATAAAAAAAAAAAAAAAATAATAAAATAATAAAATAAAATAAAATAAAAAAAATTTCTGTACATATATTTATTATATATATATATATATATATATATATATATATTTATTTTTTATTATACTTCATATATATTTCATAATGTATTCATAAATATATATTATATAGAAAAAATTAAAAAAAACATATTTTATAAATATCAAAAATTTAATAATAATAATTATAATATATATGTTTTATATAATAAAAATATATGAATTTTTATAGATTTTCTTTATTCCTAATTTATATACCCCAAATTTCAAATCTTCTTTTTATTTATCATAAGTAAATATATTATATATATATATATATATATATCACGATGTAGTCATATAAAATATATTGATATAATAATTCCATATTTATATATGAATCCTTAATTTCTAAGTTATTTCATGTCTATATGGTTGAGCAT
>NC_004326.2:1060000-1087500 GCF_000002765.6 Plasmodium falciparum 3D7 | reverse complement strand
GTTTTTTTTTTATAAATTAAAATTTTTAAAAATTATACTTATTTTTTTAAAGAATAATTTATATATATATATATATATATATTTATTTATTTATTTATATATTTAAATTTTTCTTTATTACAAATTTAATGAAATTTAAAATAATATATTTCTTAATATATTTATTTTACCAGCCCTATTTTTTTTTTTGTTTTTTTTGTAGAAGAGTATTTATTCTTTTCTCCTTTTTTTTTTTTTTTATCAAATTTTTATAATATTTAAATATAAAGTTTTATAAAACGCATATAAAATATACATATATATATATATATATATATATATATATATATATTTATTTATTTATTTGTTTATTTATTTATATTAATTATGTTGAAATTATAAAATGATTTCTTAAAAGATCGTATGAATTACATCAGTCGTTGAGTATAGAATATTTTTAATACAAATATGGGACAGTGGCCAAAAGGAAATGTAAAAGTATAAAAAGAAAAAGGGTTATATATATATTTATTTATATATATAATATGTACATGTAAGTATTGTGAGTTTTAATAAAATAGAGAACCTTTACTATAACAAACAAACTAATATTATAATGAAATGATATGTAAGTATTTATTTAAATAAGGTAATACATTAGAGGGTTCAAAATATTTATTTTATTAATATATGATTATATAAAATAAATATATTATTCTTTCAACAAAAAAATGATATGACTGTTATTAAATTTTTTTTTTTTTTAAAGTAACCTTATAAACACAGAACAATATATATATATATATATATATATATATATATATATATATATATATATATATATCTATGTTATATAAATAGGCATATGAACAAAAATATATTTATTTATACTATATATACAGTTATTTCTTCATTAATTAAAAGAATATGAAAGATACTTATACTTCCATCGAATGCGATTCTTTAATATTCGATATAGAATTTCATCCCAAAGTAGATATGATATGTGCTGGTAGTTTTGATGGGAACATAATATTATATAAACGAAAAGAGGATAAAAAAGACTTTAAGAAAAAACATATTATACAGAATCATGATAAAGCTGTTAAATATGTTTGTTTTTCCAAAAAAGGAAAAGAAATACTAGCTGCTTCATCGGATAATTCTTGTTCGATAACAGACATAAGCGGTGTATGTATATGGAACAATATATGTCACAAGAATTCAATTAGTTCTATATTATATAGTAGTAATCATACTTTCATAACAGCTGATGAAGTTGGATATGTAAAACATTGGGATATAAGAGATAATACAAAGAAGCCTATACATAAAATGAAATGTTTTAATGATAATATAACAAGTATGTTAATGGATCATGATGAAAAATCAATAATTATTACATGTGGTGGTCAATTAGGTTTTTTCGATATTTTATATAAAAAAAATATTACATCAAATAATATTTCAAATGAATATAATGATGAATTTTTATGTTCCAATCTTATGGTACATAATTCAAAAATTGTTACTACAACATTAAATGGAAATATTTCTATTTTCTCAAAAAACCCATGGGGTTATATGGAAGGAAAGATTAAAGCTAGTAAAGATGCTATTAGTACGTTTGTTAAATTTGATGATTATCATATTTTTTTTGGTACCTCCGATGGATTTATTAAAACTGCTCAAATAAAACCAAGTAAATTAGGAGAAACCTTTTCAAAACATAATAATAAAGAAAGTATCGAAAAATTGTCTATTAATAAAAACAAAAATCTCTTAGCACAAATTTCCAACGACTATTCAATTAACTTTTATCAAATTGAAATTAATAATTCCATTATATCCAATGCTATAAAAAAAAAAAAAAAAAAATCCTTTTTTCATGACCTCTAAAAAAAAAAAAAAAAAAAAAAAAAAAAAAATATATATATATATATATATATATATAACATATTGTTATTTTGTTTATGTGTGTGTAGCTACATATTTTAATATTTTAATATTTTAATATTTTAATAATTTAATAATTTAATATTTTAATAATTTAATAATTTAATATTTTAATATTTAAATGTTTAAATGTTAAACATTTTATTGGTAATAAATGTATTTCATATACATGAAAAAATGTATAATACATATTATATATATATATGTGTGTGTTTTTCTTTTTTTTATTTTATGTCATACCAGTATTTTAACAATATATGGTAACAAAATGTATATGAATTATTGATATATAGTAATATTTATATTAAACCATATTCTTTACAATGTTATTTTTTATATCCCTTAATTAAATAAAACATTATTTTCACTTCATTCTTTTTTTTTATTTATTTATTTTTTTTTTTTTTTGTTATTTTTACAAACAAATAAAAATATGATTAAATAATTAAATATATATATATATATATATATATATATATATATATAAATTTATTATATGAAGCCAAATGAACAGTGTTTTTAAAAATTATGAAATTAAAAAAAATATAACATATATATATAATATATATATATATATATATTCAGGGTTTACCTCTTTAAATAAAAAAAAAAAAATTCAAATATATTTATTTTAATATATATATATGTATGTATATATATTTATGACAGTTAGTGAAATGTGCTGCTTTAAATTGTAGTATTAAAAATGAAGCAGATAAAAAATGTATATATAATATATATATAAAAAATATATATAAAAAATATATATATAATATATATATAAAAAATATATATAAAAAATATATATATAATATATATATAAAAAATATATATAAAAAATATATATATAATATATATATAAAAAATATATATAAAAAATGTATATATAATATATATATAAAAAATATATATAAAAAATATATATATAATATATATATAAAAAATATATATAAAAAATATATATATAATATATATATAAAAAATATATATAAAATATATATATATAATATATATATTAAAAAGTTATATTTACTTAGAAGCAAAATTTTCCGATATAATATATGCATAATTTTCTTTTCCTTGTTTTTTTTTGTTTTTTATATTTTTTCAAGTCCTTTTTACACCTTACTGAATATATATATATATATATATATATATGTATATATTTAATTCCTGTATGTGATCCAACTTTATACATTAGAGAACAATATATATGTGTTAATTTTTTTGTTTATTTATTTATTTATATAATGATGATTATTTATATTACCAACCTGTAAGAACTTAAAAAAAATATAAAAATAAAAAACTGCAATTTTTTTTTTTTTTTTTTTTATTATTTCTGTACATTGACAAATTTTAACATTCGAGTCATGCATAAAAATATATAATCGTTGGACTTATATTAGAAGAAATTCACACATTCATGTAATCTTAATAATTCAGCCTTTTTACATATAAAAAAAAAAATATATATATATATATAAAGGTCTCTTTTTTTAATAAAACATGCAATATTATATATGTATTATACATGTGTGTACGTATTATTTTAATTCTTATTTCTTTTCTTTTTTTTTAAAGTGTGCGCAATAGTTATAGACTTAACCTTTAAACAAAAATATCTTTATGTAATATAAAAGAGAATAGTTTATTATTCTATGTAAATATAAACATGTCCATTAAATATATATATATATATATGTATGTATATATTTATTTATTTATTTATTATTATTGTAATACAGAATGAGTGTAAGTAATAAGAGTAGTAGTTCTTATAAAATTGATATTGAAAAACTTACAAAAATAAAAGGAAATAATAAATGCGCTGATTGTGGAGCAAAATGTCCAAGATGGGCTAGTATAAACTTAGGAATAATCATATGTATTGAATGCTCAGGAATACATAGAAACTTAGGAGTACATATATCAAAAGTTAAATCATTGACACTAGATAAAATTATGCCACAGTGGATAAATGTAATAAATGAAAAATTAAATAAATAAATAAATAAATATACATATATATATTTATATATGTTCTATTTTTTATTAAAGTGTATTAAAAATATAGGAAACGATCTGTCAAATGCATATTATTTATATAACCTACCAAAAGATGCATACATTCCAAAACAAGGGGACTCATCAATGTAAAAAAAAAAAAAAAAAAAAAAAAAAAAAAAAAAAAATTAACCATTCTATTCACATAACTATTTGTTTTTTATATAATATATATATATATATATATATATATATATATGTGTGTGTATATGCTTATTTTTTCTTTATATATATCACCATATTTTTTTTTTTTTTTTTTTTTTTTTCTTTTTTTTTTTTTTTTTTTTTTTTGTTTCATTTTAATCTTATTATTATTTTATCTCATGTTGCATAAAATTATATTTTCTCATCAGTATAATGCAAAACTGGATAAAAAATAAATACGAAAAAAAGTTATACGTCCCAGACAATAAAAAAGAACCTTACCAATATTATGTGGAAGGTATACAGAATATTAATAACTACATATATATAAATATATATATAAATAAATAAATATATATATATATATATATATATATATATATATATGTATATGCGTTTATATTTTATTTTATTTTTTTACCCATACAATTTAGGTGTTGATCCAAAAAACTGTCTACCGGAGACAACGTAAGAAATAATGAAATTAAAATATAAGTAGCCTGTTATTAAGTTTACTTAATCGTATTGTATTATATATATATATATATATATATGTTCACCTTTCAGCAGTGTTAATGAATCTACCGAAGACGTATCCTGGGTTAATACCAATTCAAAAACTAAAATTGAAATGTATGATTTTTATTAAAAAAAAAAAACATATGTATTTCTATATTGTGATCAATTCGTTTGTTTATACAATATAAATAATATCTTAGTGTATCCCGTTTGGTTTGATTTGCTTTGCTTTGCTTTTATTTTATTTTATTTTTTTATTTTTCTTAACTTTGTAGTGATAACCTTATGGATAGTATTGGGAAAATTGACATTTTTGGTTCCCTAAAAATCTTGGACGAAAATAAAGTGGACGACACTTCTTTTAATAATGAAAAGGATTATTTTACAGGTTTTAAAAACAAATCGAATAAGACTTATATGGATGATCATTTTTATTCATTTGATAAAATAATTTCGAATGAAAAATATAATAATAAACAAAAAGAAAGTATAAAAGAATCTTATTTTTTTAACGATGATGAAATCAGTGATACATCGTTAAATTCTAATTATACCCAAAAAAATAATACAAGTATTAATAATAATATAGATAAAAATTTGGATGATATATTAAATTACAAGACTAAAGATTTTAATAATAATGATGATATATTTTATAAGAATACTAAAAGTGAAATTAAAAATAATATAGGTGGAAGGAGTAATATAAATGATACCTTACAACAAATTAATAATAACAAAAATAATCATAATATGGATAATATTAATAATATTAATAATAATAATAATAATAATTTAAGTTATAAGAATTTGTCGTCACTAGAAGAATTTAAAAAGATTAATACAAACAAAGATGACAAAAATAATAATAATAATAATAATATGTCTCATTCACCTAATAAATTAAAAGAAGACAAAAGATTTAATAATTATAATAATTTGACTGAAAAAGAATTAAGAGAAGCAAAAGTTCAAGCAGCCAAAAAAAGCATTGCTCAACTTTTTTCGAATACTAAGAATATTTCTTTTTCCGATAATTCTATATCAAATATAAATACAAATTTACATGAATATTCATATAATAATAAAATTAAAGGAGATCATAACTTTATAAATAATGAACATAAATCATTTAATTCTTTACATAACATAAATATTAAGAATAATCATCATATTAATTCAAACATCAATATTTTAAATGAAAATCATAAAAAAAATAGCAATTTAAAAAATGACACTGAAGTGAGGAAAAAAAATGACTTTGATTTTTTTGGATAACAATACAATCGGGAAAAATATAAATATATAAAAATATAAATATAAATATATATATATATATATATATATATAAAGACGAAGAATATTTATGTATAATATGTTATAACCATAATTGTTAATACAACATATATATATATATATATATATATATATATGTGTTTATATGTGTATGTTTCCTTTTTAATATATAATTTTGTTTTTCCATAATATATCTACCTTTTTTTTTAATAAGTATTTATTATATATATATATTATTGTTAAAATTTTGTATTTGTTATTCTTAAAAATTTACAACATTCATATATGTTTTTTTAATTAAAAAAAGAATAGTGTTTTAAAAAAAATGTGAAGATGATAAAAAAAATATAACAATGCACAAAATGAAAATAGTATAAATGATATGAATATAGGTTGTACTATATATAAAGTATGTACAGTATATACAACACACATTTGTATAAATATATATATATATATTTATATATATATATATTTTTTTTTTTTTTTTTTATATTGTGATGTACAAATTTTAAAATGTAGTGTTCCTTCTTATGAACCCTTTCTATGTTGTCTTAAAGCCTTTAAGGATTTATAAAAAATCAACAAAAAAAATGTACATGTACATAAAAAGATTGTACATATTTGAAGAATATTATAATATAGATCATACAAAATAAACAAAAAAATTATAGACATAAGAGATATAAAGAATAAATAATGAATATATTGTGTATGTATATTTTTTATATTATATTGTAAATATATAAATATAATATATAGATACATAACAAATAACAAAAATAATAAACATATCATAAAAATTATAACAAATGTGTTCCCCATTTTTTTTTTATTATTTTCATTTTGTATATTATAATTTGTTTCTTCACAAATTAAAGGTAAAGAATAATAGTCTCTATAATTATAAACAACATAACGATTTACAGTATTATTATAATTATTATAACATATATTATCATATTTATTATATTTGATTCTCATCGTGCTCATCTTATCAATACTTTTTATAATATTCCTCATAATAAGATTATCCATTTTTTTCTCTGGATATTTAACTAGAGATAGAGAATTATGAAAAAAAAAATTCATTTTTAAAAAACATAATTTTATGGAATAATTATCATCACTTATGTAAATATCCATCTTATAATTACCATTATAAGGAATTAAATTAATTAATAACAAAGATAAATTCGAATATACCATATTATTATTATTATTATCATCTATAATATTTGTAAATATAAATGTCTCTTCTTTTTTTAAATCTTTTACAATATTTCTATCCACAAATTTTATCATATCTTTTTTCATCATTGTATTCCTCTTTCTATTTGTTTTATCCACAATTTCTTTTACTAACAATACAGTTAATTTGTTTTTATTAAAACTCTTTTTTATATTAAATGAACATTTTATATTTATCATTTTATAGGAACTTACAAGTTCATCTATAAATATATAATCATAATCATTTTCTTTCACATTATGATTTAATAATATTATTTCTTCTTTTTTATCATGATTATAATACGATGTACTTACTATAATATTGCTTAAAGACAAAAAAAAATCCCCCTCTTCATCTTTATAGGAAAAACATTCAGCTGTATTATCATTATATTTTATGTTCTCCTTATAATCATTATTAATATTTTTGCTTATATGATGTTTATTACATTTTACATGTATTATGACGATAATTAAAATAAAAAAAACAAAAAAATATCTTACACACAAATTTTTCTTTCTTTTCATATTTGTCAACACACCAATTTTTATAAACACCAAGTTAAAGGGAGAAATATGTACAAAATTTCTTTATACCTATTTTTTTTTTATTTATTAATTTATTAAACAAGTATATATATCTTTCTAATATCCATTTTAAGAAGAGCACTACAAAAATATATATATATGTATATATATATATATATATATATATATATATATATTTATTTATTTATTTATTTATTTATTTATTTATTTATTAATAATGTATACGTAATAAATTTATTAAGAAATATTTATTTATAATTTACAAATATTTGAAAAGCATAGGTTTTACAAAAATGTTATAGGATCATACATATTATATGTATGAATATATGACATTATAACAATGAATAACATAATTTAATATAACGCCTCTTATTCTTAATATTTTATTTATTCATTTGTTTATTTATACTTATTTGTTTATACTTATTTATTTATACTTATTTGTGTATACTTATTTGTTTATTCATATTTATTTATACTTCTTAATTTTTTTTTATAACACAATTATATGAATAATAATGTATAAGCTTTTAAATATATATATATATATATGCGTTCAAATGCTTTTGCCTATTATATAATATATAGAGCTCCTAACACATTTAAAACATTTTAAAAAATTTATATGATATATATATATATATATATATAAATATATATATAATACCTCTATTAAATTTATCATTATATTTATAATTTTTTTTTTTTTTTTTTTTTTTTTCAAGGACCTTGAATGTTATAAATAAAGAAAAAAAAAAAATCAAAAATATATAAAATAATAATAAAATGTTTTAACATTTACATATAAAATATATACATATATATATATATATATATATATATATATATATATATATATATATATATGAAGGAACATATTAAAGATCAACATATATAGTAAACAACATTATGTCAGGGATTAAAACAGAAATATGAATTTCTTATCAAACATTTATTTAATATATATATATTTTATAATGTGAAAAAATGATAATTTATATTTACGAAAAAGTAACCAAAATAAAAAAAAATGTATGAATATTACTCAGGATGTTCGAAAAAAAAATATTTTTATATATGTAAATAATTATAATATCAAGTAAAATAAAGATCCCCATAAAAAATACACACAAATATTTATACATATATATATATATATATATATATATATATATATATATATATGTATGTATGAACTTATTTTTTTATTTTTATAGGAATGATAAAAAAAAAAAAAAAAAAAAAATTAATAAACATTACCAAGAAACAAAACAGATTTATGTGATAAAAGAAACAACAAGATAATTTTAATTAGAAATGGTTATATCAAAAGTACTGTTCATATTTTATTTATAAATGATCTTCTACGAATCATTTGATATTTTGCCTTATATATACTATCATATATATATATATATATAATGGGAGGACCAAAAATTCGTAAGAAATTTCAAATGACCCTTATGAATATTATAAAAAGAAAATACAATTGTGTAAATGTTAAAGTTGAAAGAGAATATAAAAAAATAAATAGACTGATGTATTATATTCAAGCATGTATAGATGAAGAATATGAAAAGAATAAAAATTTACTTTGCTTTAATAATGTGTCTTATCAACAAAATAATTACCATATGTTATTCTACATACATATGTTAAGAATCTCTTACCTTTTAAAAAATATGACGGTAAATGAATGTAAATGGTTATATATATATAGAAAAATTACAACACTCTATTTTATAGTAGAACAAAATAAGGAAAAAGAACAAAATAAGGAAAAAGAACAAAATAAGGAAAAAGAACAAAATAAGGAAAAAGAACAAAATAAGGAAAAAGAACAAAATAATTACCATATAAATGTGAAATATGTCAATATAAAAAACAATATTCTTATTAATAATGATATGCAAAATTTATCACCTCATACAATAGAAACAAAAATATGCAATAAATATAACCTCTTCACATTACATTCAAATTATGTATTTGTATATGAAACAATATTAAATAAAATACATAATTATTTATCTATATATAATATAGATGATATGTTATTGTTGTTAAATATATGTGATCGTTTCTTTCGTATCTTCTTGACTATATATAATAAAAATAATAATCACAAACGTATGAACAAATTAAATTATATATATATTTATTCAAATGATTATAATGATATTCATAATAATAATGATAATTATAATAATTTTTATAATTATAATAATTATTATTATAATTCAAATATAAGAACAAAGGGAAATGATAACATATATAAACAAAGAAGTAATCATAAAGATATATTTATTAACCAATATGATGATATATATTATCTAAAATATCATCAAATATTTATAAATACCATAAATTTAATGACAAATATATTAGATACGATACATTATAAGATTCTAAACCCTATTCAATTAATAGAACTTATCAATATATTTTATAGAATAACAAAAAAAGGAATAATAAATGAAAAGCATATAATTAAATTATTTCACAATGTTATACAAATATATAAGGATATAAAATGTATGAATACATATAATGATATAATTTTTAAAATAATAAATATAATGTATAAATCTAAAATTATTAATTATAACATAGTCTTTCCTTTTGTTATACAAATGAAAAATAGGAACATATATAAATATCCTATGAATATGTTTTTTTTTGAAATATATTTAAAATTATTAACATTAATAAATATACAACCATATAATTTATATCTTTATAATTGTTGTAAACAATATATATTAAATAATATATATAATGTGGATCCATCAAAAGTATATAACTTCTTCTTTATATCAAATTTATCAGGAATATATAATGTTTCAATTATAAATATCTATATAAATTATATTTTTAAAAAAAAAAAAAATTCACATTTGAATATTTCTTTAACACACAAAATTTATTACACTTTATTAGGATGGAGCATTATATATAATACAATTCTTAAAAATAAATATAACCACAATGAACCTAACATCAAAATTATACTCATAAATTTTAACAACAAAAATATTCACTATATATATGATAATAAATGCGTACATCTTAATTCTTATTATGATTATCTATTTAAGAGGTTGAAATATTTATTACATTTTTATAGAAACAAATTGATATATTTAAAGGAAAAAAAAAAAAAAAAAACAAAAAAAAAAAATAATAAAATAAATCATACGGATAGGAAACATAACAATGGAAGTAATTATAGTACACATAGTACACATAATAATAATAATAATAATGATATGGATAATTGTGGTAGTAGTAGGTATGTACCTTTAAATAATAATATTCATAATATGGATAATTGTGGTAGTAGTAGGTATGTACCTTTAAATAATAATATTCATAATATGGATAATTGTGGTAGTA
This sequence comes from Plasmodium falciparum 3D7, assembly GCF_000002765.6. NCBI lineage: Eukaryota > Apicomplexa > Aconoidasida > Haemosporida > Plasmodiidae > Plasmodium > Plasmodium falciparum. The sequence goes on along the minus strand of NC_004326.2, from coordinate 1,076,358 downwards.
GTAGGTATGTACCTTTAAATAATAATATTCATAATATACACACAGCAAAAGAGAATTACCAATTCAATCAATTTTCCATTTTTTCCATTTTGAAGCAATATTTTCCTAACATTATTAATGAATATACAACAAATGAACTAATCTCTTTAGATATCTTTCTACCTATGAATAAACAATATTGTTCTAAAAATATTGCTATAGAATTCAACGGAAGAACACACTATAATTTATTAATTAATAAAACAAGTTCAAATCAACACACATGTCAAATGGTTGAAAATTATAATACAAAATATAAAAAATGGCTTTTATCAAATTATCCATTCCATATCATATATATACCTTATTATAAGTGGAACATGTTAACGCATAAACAAAAAGAAAAATATCTTATGGAAGATATACATTCATGTTGTGATCTAAAGGATAATATACACATACGTTGATTATATATATATATATATATAGCATATATAATAAATTTTTTTTGTTTATAATTATTACACGCGTGATTATATTATACATACACAAAAATAAACACACACACATATATATATATATATATATATATATATATATATATTATATTTTTTATTGTTTTAGTTCTTTTTTATTTTATTTATTTTTTTTTTTTTTTTGTGTGTCCTTAATGAATTAACAATTAACTATTAATTATTAATTAATAATTATTTAATATTTGTTTTTTATAATTTTTCAAATTTGGCTATTCCTTTCTTGCAACATTTCTCTTTTGAACAATTGTAATTCGTCCTGCCAATATATATATATATATATATATATAACATATAATTTGTATAAATAAATAATAAAAAAAAAAGTATTTCTTCTATTTATTCCTTTTTATATCCTTTTGCTATCTCATCGTTCTACCTGTATATAATCCGTAGATATAATATCATATATGGTAGGTCTATCTTTCCAATCTTTTTTCAACATCCAATAACATAAATTTATTAAATCCTTAGAAAAACTATCTGGTAATGGATCTGGCTAACCAATATTATAGAAAAAAAAAAAAAATAATAAAAAAAAATAAAAAGAAATAAAAAGAAATAAAAAGAAATAAAAAGAATAAAAAGAAATAAAAAGAAATATCATACACATTATGCACATATATATATATATATATATATTTATTTATTTATTTATTTTGATAATACCTCATCTTCACATATTTTTTGTGCAACCGACAACATGTTTGAATTATTAGATTTAAATGGTGGTTTTAAACTTATAAGTTCATATAAAATAATTCCAAGAGACCAAATGTCGGCAGGGAAACTATAATTTATATTCTACAAAAAGGGAAAAAGATAAAAAATGAAATAATAATAATAATATATTATTTTTTTTTACTTATATATATATATATATATATATATATATACATATACATATTCCATTTAGAAAAAAAGAAAAATATATTATACTTTACAAATTTCTGGTGCCATATATCCTATAGTACCACATAATGTATTTGTTTGTTCTGTTTGTTCTATAAATTTTGCCAAACCGAAATCTCCTATTTTAGCTCGTTCTTTTTCGTCTAAAAATATGTTATTGCATTTTAAATCTTGAAAAAAAAAAAAAAAAAAATTAATAAATAAATATATTATATATATATATATATATATATATTTATATGTTGACCCTTATTTTTTATAATTTTCTTCAAAAATAAAGATTTCACCTCTGTGTATTAATTTCTTATCATGTATAAATTTTATAGCCATAATTATTTGTAACAACCATCTTTTTATTTTCTTCTCAGGGATGGGAGTTTCTAATTCTTTATGTTTTTTTATTACTTTTCCTAAATCCCCATCTTCATAAGAAAGACAAAAAAAATAAAACACACACACATATATATATATATAACAAATATGATAAATTTATGTTTCATTATTATACTAATCATATTTTTAATTTCTATTATTTATTATAAAAAAAAAAAAAAATGTCTACTTATGCAATAATCCATGGCTACATACAAAACACAATCCTCAACGAAAGCTTCTTTATATCTAACTATGAAAGGGTGAACTGACATTTTTATGAGGGCCTATATAACAATAGGAATATAAAATAAATAAATAAAAAAAAAAAAAAAAAAAAAAAATATACATATATATGTGTATAAATGTATGCATATCCACTACACACAGTTGAAAATTTTTTTTTTTTTTTTTTTTTTTTTTTTTTTTAATCTTCATTTATTATGTCTATTTAATTCAATCTATATCTACATCTATATATATATTATTCTTATTATTTATATTATATATCTTTTATTTATTACTCTTATTTCATTTACTACATTCATTTTTTCCTTGTTGTTCATACATGATATGTCCAGCTCCTTAATTACAAAACTAATTCAAATAAATTATATTACATTATATTATAAAATCAAATGATATCATATTTTTATATAAAATTACTTTATGTGATCATTTATCTATTTACAATTTATACACACATGTATTGATATACTTATATTTATGTATATGTGTTCATATTTATATGTATGTATTATATATTAATATATTACATACACACATTTTATATCCATATTATTTATTTTATCATACATTTTCTCATTCTCATCTTTAACAGCAGTTACAATTCCAAACGAACCCCTTCCTATACTTTTTACCACCTCATAAGGACCTATCATTTTGGGTTTAGACATTTTTAATACTAATATGATTATTCATACTTTATATATATATATATGTATACATATATATAATTTTTCTTTTTTTTTCTTCAATAAGAAAAATAAATACAATCAATATGGACATATATATGTATATATATATATGTGTATATATTTTTAATTATAAATCCTAAAATCATTTGAAGATTTCCTATATATGATTATATTTATATTTTCATTCTTTGTTTTTTTTTTTTTTACACATATTATATATAACACAATATATATATTGTACATACACATATTTACTATGAACATATAACCATAAAAAAATTCCACAATTTTATAAGCACTTAAAAAATATACACATATATATATATATATATACATACATATAATATAAGGAGAAAGAATAACAATCTTATTAATAAATCTCAAGTGTTGTCTATAAAAATTCATTCTTTTAAAGGACCAATTAATTATAACACTTTAACTATATAGATCATATTCGGAAGGAAAAAAAAAAAAAGAAAAAATTAAGCACATCAATCATTTCTTTTTTAATGAATTCTCATTATAATATTAGAAATGTTCAGAGGTTATTTAGCTGTATTTAAGAAATTATGTTGAACATATATATATATATATATCTTAACATAATAAGAATCCACCTTTAACAGAAATGAAAAAATGAAACACCCGAACTAATAATTTTATAAATCCTTTTAAATATATAAACATATAATATTATAATCCTTCCTTTCATAGACAATTAATTTATTAAATATACAAATCTTCATAATACAGAAAGTAGTAACAATTAGCTTCATATGTATTTACGTTATATTAAATAATTTTTTTTAAAAAAACAATATATTATTTATATATATATATATATAGATATATATTAAACTATATGAAAGGAATATAGACTAATATACTAAACAAATTAAATTACTTATACACACATAAAATGTGTGTATTTATTTTTAACCTTCATATTTCCTAATAGTATAATAGGATTTAAAAAAATATATATATAAATAAACAACAACAAAAAAAAAGGAAAGAAAAAAAATTAATATATTATCCATAAATGTAACAAAATAATATAAGTATTATATTTAAAAAAAAAAAAAAAAAAAAAAAAAAATACAACAGCAATAGCAATAACAACACTTATATGGAATAAAAAGTATATATCCTTAATAAAGAAAAAAAAAACTTTTTTTATTCAATTATATATATATATATATATATATATACATATATTTGTTTGTCGTTTTTTATTTTTATTTTTATTTTTATTTTTTAATATTTTTTTTTTTTTTTTTTTGTATTTTTATATTATACACATATATTTTTTTTTTTAAAAAGACATTTAAATTAGTATAAATGGAAAACCAAATAAAAAAAAATAATAAAAGAAAAAAATATTTCTTCTAATGGTTATAATATATTATATATATATATATAACCCTTTTAAAGTCCAACTTATCTATATTCAACAAAAAATCAACTATATCCTTTTAAGCATATGAACAGTAAAGATTTCTTTGGAACATTTGTGGAGTTTTTGCAATTCTTATACTTGGGAATCCTGAATCCTTTGATTTGTAGATGCTGATACTTGAAAAACGTTTTTCTTTTTCTGGACCTCCTTTGCATAATGGGTTTCCAATTTTGGAGAAGTTTGGATAATTTGGTAAGAAATTACAACTAACTGTTCCACAGAAGTTTTCTTGTGTAATAGTATCTACAGTTGTATCTTGTTCACCTTCCATATTAATGGTTGCATTAGAATCTACCTTTTGGCTAGTTAAGTCATTTAATATTTGGATTTCTTTTTCATCAGCAAGACTTATGGTTTGGTTCTCTTTTAATTCGTTAATTGGTATTTCTTCTTTATCTTCTACTTCTTTACTTATATCAATGTGTGGGCAATTAACTTCTGGAACTTCCATTATACTTTCTCTTTTGGATGTTTTTAATACGGGTATTACTTTTTCTACAACCATATATCTTGGAACAGTAATAATTCTTTCTCTGTTAACATATACTGGGACTTCTACAATTTTTTCAACAGTTTTTATTTGTGGAACTTCAACAATTTTCTCTTGGTATATAATTTTATCTACATTTTTTACTTTTTCAACATATACAATTTTGGGTTTATACACATTTTTGTACTTAATAACGGGCCTTATCTGTTCCACTATTCTTTCTACAGTTTTTATTTGAGGAACTTCTACAATCTTTTCAAGATATACTTCTTTGGGTATTTCAACTATTTTATTTTGAATTATGGGTTCTAATACCTTAGGTGGTAATTGTTTATTTACTACTTGGGGGTATGATTCATTTCCATTTATTTGTCCATCGAAAACATTATCTCCTTTGCAGCAAGCTAAATTCTTATTTGTAGAACACATTTTTGTTAAACTTCTTTTTTTTTTTTTTTTTAAATTATATTTTATTATATTTTAATTAGGATAATTGTACTGAACTAAGTATATTTATATATATATATATAATATAATATATAATATATTATAATATTACAACCTTCCTAACAAAAAAAAAAAAAAAAAAAAAAAAAAAAAAAAAAAAAAAAACTATTATAATATTAAAGGTTAAACTAGATTAAACATACTAATTTCAATTCTAATATAAAAACCAAGTGATTCATAAAAAAAAAAAAAAAAATTCTTTCTTCTATATATAAATATATATGTATATATATATATATATTAAATATATTATATATATTTATAATATAGTTAAGTAAATTATAAAATTTCTAAATAAATTCATTAAAATCTTTCTTATTTGTATATAATTTTATTAATATACACATATATATATATGACACCAAAAAAAAAAAAAAAAAGAAAAAAAAAAGAAAAACAACACAAGTACAATTATATGTATATATATATATATATACATACACATACATACATACATATATATATAAATATATACGTGTATTTATATATATATATATATATATATATATATTATATAATTAATATTTAAAAACTAAGTGAACAAAAATTTACTTCTTCATTTTTATTTCATTTATTTATTTTTTTTTTTTTTTTGGAACTTCTACAACAACATAATAAAATAAAATAAAATAAAATGAAAAAAAAAAAAAAAAAAAATAGAAAAAATAAAAGGAAAGAATTAATTATTATATGAATTTTTATTTATTTTATTTAATTAATATTTTTTTTATTCTATATATATAATATTAAAAGAAAAAGAAGAAAAGAAAAGAAAAATAATTTACACGTACGTGTACACACAAAAATATGTTTTTATTTTATTTTTTTCTTTTTTCTCAGAATAGTAAAATTAGAAAGAAGTAACTTGATTTTTTCTACTTGATTTTTTATTATTTAAAAAAAATATATATACTTATTTACAAATATATTGTAAATTATTAAAAACATATTTCTTTATTTTAACATAATTTTTTTTTTTTTGGTTGGTTGTAGAATTATTCATATTTAGAAAAAATGAAGACCTGTTTTTATATTGGTTTACAAAAAAAAAAAAAAAAAAAAAAATTATGAACATGGATTTATTAAATAGCTTTTTATACATATATATATAAATATATAAATATATATATAAATTTCTATATATATATTTATATAACATATATATCATATATATTTTATATATTATATATATTTTTTTTTCTGAAATAATTAAGAAAACAAAAACAGATTCAGATAATAAACTTTGTATAAAATATATATTTATTATATATTAAAAAAACACTTTAATTTATGCACACATATGGAACAACAGCCATTCGGCTACATTTTATAAATATCTGAATTGTACAGGTGAAAAAAAAAATTAACGCACGCAAAAAAAAAAAAAAAAATAAAAAAAAAATAATAATAAATAATAAATAAAAAATATATATATATATATATATATATATATATATATATTATATATATTATAATAATAAAAAGAGTAAATAGCTATTTATACACAGAAAAAAAAAAATAAAAAAATAATAAATATATATATTTTTGTATTAGCACATATGTATATATACACATAATATATATAATAATGGTGTTAGAAAATATTTTTTTTTTCAATTTTTTTTAATCCATATTTGTGATTTATATTTTAATTTCCCCAAATTTTTTAATAAAAATAAATTTAATACATAAGGTTGTTAAAAATGGATACGAATGAAAGAATACCTTTATTCCTAATTACCAAAAAATATTAAATCATTTTTGAAAGGCAGACAAAATTTATCAGGGTTTACATAACAATATATATCCAATGGGAAAAAATATATAAAATATTTATTATTATTATTATTATTATTACTATTATGTATTTTTTTTGATTTTTATCAGCTTCGAATTTCCCTAAATAAGAAAAAATCATTTACTAATGTTGTTGATGGAAGGTTTAGCCAACTATCCCTCGTTGTATAATGGGATGTCAATTTTCGATCCGTGTATCTCATAATTTCATCAAGATCATATGAGCTCGTCTAAAAAAAAAGGTGTACAGAATTAAAAAAAAAATAAATAAATAAACAAGGAAATGTATAAAAGAATAAATATATAAAATCACTTTATAAATATATCAATAAAGTTTATAATACAACTATTGTTAATTTAGCATAAAATAAAAACTAAAAGAATATATATGTTAATATATATATATATATATATATATATATATATATATAACACATATATTTTTTTAACATTATATATATTGTATAATATTATAAGAATTACAAAGTTATTCATTATGAATATGTACGTACGCACAAAAATGAAACTTATATAAAGACTATATAAATATATACTAACTGGTTAATATATATATATATATATATATTTTTTTTTTTTACGTTACCCTAAACAATTTCGCTGGGTTTTTTTTCATCCATGCTACTTTTCTTCTTCTCGTTCTTCTGTGAGAACTTTTTTTCTTTGGTACACCATATAAGGTAAAAGTCCTATTACATTTATAAAAGCTGGTTCTATTGTTTTGTAAGACTGCAGAGGTATTTAAAAATACATTTTGTAATATTGGTGTATCTACCTTAAACGATAATGTACCTCTTAAAATTATTAATATTATGAGAATAACTTTAATATATAACATCTTTGAAATAAAGAAAATGTAATAAATTTGTATTTATTAACTTCATTTATTTCGTAAAGAATCTTTTCACATTACATTTTTCATATTAAAACAAAAAAATAAAAAAAAAATAATATATATATAATATATATATATATATATATATATATATATATATATATATATATATATATTTATTTACATTTATATTTATCTATTTATGCAAAGAAAAATATTTTAAAAAAATTCATTCACTTATTTTATTTTTTGAAATATTTATTATAAAAACTTTTTAAGATAAGTATATCTTTGTTATATATTATTTCGTGAAAACAGCTTAAAATTTTATATGTACAACAAAATAATATTTTACACATATTTTTTTTTCTAAGGCTTCTCAAATTTTATGTGTTCAAAATTATATATTATAATGTACATATATATAACTATACATATATATTTTATATATATATATAACCTTATCAACATATTTTATATTGAAGTTATTTAAATTTAGAACATTTTGTAGGATTTTATAAATCATTCATTATAGTGTTAATAAATTAATATTTAAATTAAAACAAATATGAAAGATTGTAAAAGGCTTTTAATATATAATATTTTTATTTTATATATTTTTTCATGCACAGTATATTTATGACTTTCTCCTTTTTATTAAAAATAATAAAAAAAATACAGTCATATGTATTATTGTAAAAATGAAGTGTAAATTAATATTTAGTTATACCAAATATGCATAAATAAATAAATATAAATAAATATATATATATATATATATATATATATGGTTTAAAAATAAAAATATGATTATACATAATTTTTTTGTTTCTTCATTTCGACAGAAGGTTCATAACTTGAACATATTTAAAAGAAGAAATACGAAAATTTTATTTTATTCCACAATAAATTGCAATATCATTAACAATGAGATAACACCTAAGGAGGATAGTTTAAAACCTCACTGGATTAACATGGATAATAATAAAAAGCTTAAGAATAAATGTGTAGATGATGAGACTTATAAAAATGAAGAGGCAAACCTTCAGAATAATGAATATTTATATATATCTAAGAAATCTAGGATGATGAAATATATTATAAGATTACGAAAAAAAAAAAACTTTCGAAAAAAAAACAATTCATTTTTTGTTAAAGATTCTAATACAATTTTGCATTTATCAAAAAATAAGAATATACAATTTGAAGCAGTCCTAGGAACAAATAAAGATATATTAAATAATTTTAAAAATAAGCAATGTACAAAGTTATATTATATAAATAAAGATATATTAAATTATATTTTTTCTGACACCTTAAATGTAAGGAGACAAGATAAAAATGATGCTGTGGCTATAATAAAGATACCATGTTTATCAAATAAAATCAATAATATTAAATTTTTATTAGTACTTGATCGAATTCGATATGCATATAATCTTGGAAAAATATTAAATGTTGCATATTCATTCAATATAGATTGTTTATATTATACGAAACATACTGCAGATCCTTATAACCCGAAGGTGATGGAAATAACAAAAGGTACACATCTAAATATTCCTCATATATTTGGAAATTATCAAGAACTAGAACAATTATGTAAGGAACACAAATTAATACCTATCGTAGCACATACGAAAGGACAAAATATAGATACCTTTTTTAAAAAAAATAAAATTAAAAATAATAATATAAATGGTATCTGTCTCATATTAGGAAGTGAATCAACAGGCCCCCACACAGACGTATTTAAATATGCCCATCCGTAATAATACATACATATATATGTATATATATATATATATATATATATATATATATATATATATATATTTATTTATATTTATTTATATGTGTGTCCATTTTGTTTATTAAATTTTTCTTATTTTTCCTCAGGATTCAATTACCAATGCACGAAATGACCAACTCCCTAAACGTTTTTGTCGCAGCCAGTATTTTAATTCATTATATTAAAAAATGTTGTTTATAAAAGGATTATGTAAATAAGGATATTATGTATTTATAAAAAAAAAAAAAAAAAAAAAAATTAGAGTTTAAAAATGCAACTAATTATACACAATTTTAAATAAACACAGAATGTAGAATTAAAATATATACATATTGTGAATTATATTATATTATTTTTTTTTTTTTATTAGTATCACATTTTTATTTAATTCAATTTTTTTTTGTATTATTTTGTGGTATATTTCTTCTCCTTTTAATATATAATGAAAATTTACCATATGGTTTATCAAGGCATATAATAAATAATATAAGGAGTCAAAAAATGTTATAAAATTATCCGAAACAAGAAAAAAAAAAAAAAATATATATATATATATATATATATATATATATATATATATATATAAATATATATATGTATGTATGTATAAGGAATCAAATTAATATATAATATAATTATATAAAAAAAAACAAAAAAAATCCTTGGAATATACTTTATATGACATTATAATATCTATATATATAAATAGTATATGTATATAAATGAATTATATAATTCTAAGCATCAAAATATATATATATATATATATTTTTTTTTTTTTTCATATTATAGCATTTTAGCATAATATTATATATAATACCCATTTAATATATTAATTTGTTTGATTTCAGCTTTCTATATAAAGATATTTATATATATAAATATATAAATATCTTTATATATATATATATTATTATTATTATATATATATTTTTTTTTTAAGAACAAAAACAAAAAAATTATCATTCTTCAAATTTGATAATGTTGAATTTTTTATTTTATAGAAAGAAGTAAAAAAAAAAAAGAATAAATAAAAATAAAATAAATAAATATATAAATATATATATATATATATATATATATATATAAATATTTTATATATATGAGTAAAAATAGCAAAATAGCGTTGTTATTTTATTTGTTCAAAATAGGGACATTTATTTTTTTACAATACTGAATATAAAAATATATTTTTATTCATAATATATTTTTAACAAATGCTTAGTATATATAAAAGAATTTGTTGTAATAATGCACTAAGATCCATATGTATTATAAATAAATTTGTAATATGTGTTTCTTTCGGAAATATTATAAAAATAATAAATGTACGAAATATAAATATCTTAGCAGATTTTGTAGTATCTAGCAGTAGTCATATATATGGCTTTTGTTATAAGAAAGAAAATAATAAAAAATATGGTATATTAATAGCACATGGTGTACATAAAATATATATTTATAAATTATATATTAATTTAACAAATGAAAAATGCTTATTAAAGTTATTAAAAAAATATTGTACGAACAAATGGATTTTAAAAACAACTTTTTTTTTAAAAAAGGAAGATGACATGCTTTTTTCAAATCCCATGTCCTCTACTTATGAGAGACATAAAAATGAAAAGACACATAATATAGATAAAATAAATAATATAGAAAATAAAGATTTACAAAAAATTAAAAACATTCTTATCATATCATTAAGTAACGGGAGTATTTTATTACTAGATATATATAAAGGTATAAGCTCATTAAAATATAAATTTATAGGTATACATTTATTATATAGTTCTGATATATTCATAAAGCATCAAAAAAAATGTTACAACATTTATGTCGTAGGAGGTACTCCATTTAATAAAATATTATTGTGGTCATTTAAGATTAATAAAAAAGATATTACAAAATATTGGTGTGCTCAAACAAATAAAAATAATAACATAAATAATAATAAAATTATTATACCAATAAAACATTTCGAAGAATTATGTGGACATAGAGGTATCATTTTTAAAGTTAAATTTTTTAAAAGCACAAAATATATCTGCTCAGTTTCTGATGATAGAGAAGGACGTGTATGGTATAGGATGAAGAATGAAGAATATATTAAGAAAACAAATAAAAGGATATTAGAAAAAAAAAAAAATACATATCAAATGAATGAACCCTCTTTATATTATTATACATGCATAAAAATATTAACAGGTCATAATGCTAGAGTATGGGATATAGATATGGGGAAGTTTAAAAATAAATTATTTTTTTTTACATGTAGTGAAGATAGTATGTGTAATGTTTATTCTAAAAATCAAAACAAGTTTTTCAAATATTCAAATAATAGTTCTAGCACAATCAGATGTATATTATATCATCATTACATGCAATTAATTATATCAGGCTCGGATAATGGCACCTTACACATTAAACCCATAACTTCTTTTTTTTTAGAAACACACAAGGATTTAGACCAGGTAAAAAAAAAAAAATATAAACATAATAATAATAATAATAATGATGATGATAATAATAATGATGATGATAATAATAATGATGATGATAATAATAATGATGATGATAATAATAATGATGATGATAATTATAATAATTATGATAATAATAATGATGATGATAATTATAATAATTATGATAATTGTGGAGAGGATCACATTTCACACCAACTTTGTAATAACCATATAATAATTGAAGATAAAAAAAATGATAAAAATAGACTTCTTTATAATTCCGGTACATCAATAAATATGTATGAAAAAAATGTTATAAAAAAAAAAACTTGTATCGATTCTATAAATAATGGTGTACAAAAGAACGATACGATTAATTTTTATGTAGATGAATTATGTAAAATTATGAAAAAGAAAAATGATTGGATAAGATCTGTAGATCATGTAAATTTATATGATGTAATAGTTTGTACAAATTTTGGAAGAATATACATTTTAAAAACAAAAGAAAAAAATAAAAAGTTATATTTAATATATGAAGAAGAACGAGAGAATTATTTGTTGACATGTTTAACTTTTTTTGGAACTCAATGTATATGTTTAGGATATAGTAATGGATATTGCTGTTTTGTTATTTTAAAAGAGGAATATGATAATTATACAAATTGTAAAAATGAAAATAATATAAAATATAATAAAGAAATAGAAAATATAAATAAAAAGCAGGATATTATATTTTATGAATCTCAATTTATATCTGATGAAAAGAAAAATTTACAATCAACATATTTCTCATGTTTTAATCATCGCATAAGTGAAATGTTGTTAGTACCATTATCATGTATAAATTATTATAATATCATTGATTCGCTTTCTACTAATAAAATGATAAAAAAAAATATTGATCACGTTTTGTATTTACGTATGCGTCAGAGTAAACAAAATAAAGAAGAAAATGTAACAAAAAAAAATAAAAAAAATAATAATAATAATAATAATAATAATAAAAATAATAATAGTTATAGTAGTCGTTGTAGTAGTCGTTGTAGTAGTCGTTGTAGTAGTAGTCGTTGTAGTAGTAGTAGTTTTTGTAGTAGTAGTAGTTTTTGTAGTAGTTTATGTACAAACCAAATGTTGTTACAAAATATGGAAAGAGATTTAGATTATTCTTCCTATTTTTATCAAATTATATATAATCATAATATACCAAATTTAAATCATATATCATGCAAACTTTTAGAAAAAAAAGAAAAATCATATTCATGTACCCCAACCCTACCAGCTTTATCATTTGATCTAAGTATAAACACATTTTTATTGTTCAACTTTGATCATACGGGAAATATAAAAATTTTTAATATCGAAGTTTATAAAAATGAAAAGGTAGAAATCCAAAAAATGTGCGATACAATGATTGACGTAAAAAATAAGAAATCCAAAATAATATGTGTTAATTATGTTTTAAGACAGAAAAGAATAAAAATAGAAAAGAAAAAAAAGAATTTAAAAGAAATAAAAAATGTGTATATGGATGAAGTACAACATAAAATAGGTATTTTATTATTCGTAGGAGATGAATATGGATGTATTTTTATTCTTTATATTAATATACCTATACAAATAGATGAAAATAATAAAATTATTTATCATTTTAATAAAGCTTATATTAAATCCAAAGAAAAATTACGTGTTCATAATAATAGAAAAGTGTTCGATATAAAAATCATTGATCAATGTATATATTCATGTGGCCAGAATGGTAATATACTTAAATATGAATTATATAAAGATGAAAGAAAAATATATTCTTTATATAAATTATGTTTAATTAAAATACCTTATTATTCTTCATTATATAAAATATTGCCTACTATGTATGATATACCAAGCGATGTACATCATACAAAGGTGTATTCTAATAGCTTAACAAAGAAAGAGGACCACAACAATAGGCACAACATCAACAATAATAATGACAATAATAATGATAATAATGATGATAATAATAATGATAATAATAATAATGACAATAATAATGATAATAATAATGACAATAATAATGATAATAATAATGACAATAATAATGATAATAATAATGACAATAATAATGATAATAATAATGACAATAATAATGATAATAATAATGACAATAATAATGATAATAATAATTTTTATTATTATTATAATGAGGCGTATCATAAATTTTCTACCCTTACCAAGGAAGATAAAAAAAAAATGAATAACATACACGATAATATATTCATTTGTTGTTTTAAAGAAAAAAAATTTGTCCTATACGATATGAAAAAAAAAACAGAATATTTATCTGTTGAATGTGGTGGCTTTAGAAGACCTTTAAGTGTATTTATGAAAAGTCTTTCGAATAGTTCTTTAAGCTTTTCTTTATGTTTCTGTAAAGAAAAGAACATATATTTTTCTTTTAAAAATATTAATAACAAAACAAATAATATTATACCATATGAACAAATATATTACAATTCTGATTTTCATGCAAAAAATGTTTCTTTTCTTCTATGGTTTGATGAAAATTATTTTTGTACTTGTTCAGAGGATGGGACCATCAAATTAATGTACATAAATAAGAAGAAAAATATAAGGAACAGAGAACATATACAAAAAACAAAACAAAACAAAAATGTAAAGGTCAATAATATGAAGGATATAAAAAATGATATATTTAATAACAATAATTATAATATATATGACAAAAAGAAAAAAATTAATTATTTGAAATATGAGTTAAGAATTATTCAAAATATATATAATCATACAGAACCTATTTTTTATATGTCATTTTTGAAAAGTCCATTTTATTTTTCTAGAAAATTTAAATTGTTTATATCAGTTGGTGCAAAAAATTCGGCTAATATTTTTTATGCATTTGTTCATAATGAAAATTCAAATGGATCAGGTACATATAAGGAGTATACAAATAATTGTCCCAATAATAATAATAAAAATAATAATAATAAAAATAATAAAAATAATATATTAGGTAATACTATAATGCTTAACAATATCGATAATTCAAAAAAGAATGCACCTATCATTTATCATTTAGAAAAATTGAGAACTCACCAATTTTCTAGCGACTTAAGATATTTATGTGTACATGGTTTTTTTAATATTATTTCCAAGGTAGAATATACATATGTTATTCAAACGAACATCTTTATAGGTACATCTATAGGATATATATTTCATTACACTGGGTTATATGAATTCACTATTTATAATAAAATCATCTTCTCAAAAATTATTAAACGTGCAACTATTATATCTACATATAATTTGAACAGCACAATATTGTCCTTGAGCTGGAAACAAATATGTATCAATAGAAATTATGACAATATAGATGGTAAAAATATTTATGATATAAATAATACAAATGACAATAATATTTATGATAAAAATTATACAAATGACAATAATATTTATGATAAAAATAATACAAATGACAATAATATTTATGATAAAAATAATACAAATGACAATAATATTTATGATAAAAATAATACAAATGACAATAATATTTATGATAAAAATAATACAAATGACAATAATATTTATGATAAAAATAATACAAATGACAATAATATTTATGATAAAAATAATACAAATGACAATAATATTTATGATAAAAACAATATTATGTCGTTAAAGAATTATGATATGCCCCCAAAAGAACAATATATAACAAATGATAACATATTTATAACGAAAGATCAATATAAAACAAATTTCACAAAATATGAACTAGTAAATATATTATTTTGTGGATTAAATAATGGTATGATAATTATTTATCAGCTTGATAAAAAATTGAAA
Source organism: Plasmodium falciparum 3D7 (assembly GCF_000002765.6). Classification (NCBI taxonomy): domain Eukaryota; phylum Apicomplexa; class Aconoidasida; order Haemosporida; family Plasmodiidae; genus Plasmodium; species Plasmodium falciparum. Next base: position 1,060,409 of record NC_004326.2, on the reverse strand, counting down.
TTATTAAAAAAAATTCATATTCATCAAAATGGTATAAATAAAATATGTGTTAAAAAAAAACAAAAAGACTACTTACAAATATATACATGCTCAGATGATCAATCTATAAATATATTAATTTTTAAAATGATATATATACAAAATAATAAATTAAAAAAACTTATCATAATACAAAATACAAAATGTACACATGCACATTTATCATCCATTAGATCTTTATATATGTTTTCTAATTACCTTTTAAGTGTATCATGGGATCAATATATACATATTTGGAAAATACAAAAAAATGAAAAAAAAATTTATTTTTTAAACAAAATTAGACAAATTAAAACATCCGTGTATGATGTCTCTTGTATAAATTCTTTTGTAAGAAAAAAATATAAAAACATACAAAACAATCAAAATA
>NC_004326.2:1022500-1055000 GCF_000002765.6 Plasmodium falciparum 3D7 | reverse complement strand
TTTTTTTTTTTTTTTTTTTGTAATGTGTTATAAATTGTGTATCAATCAATTCCCTTTTTTTATGTCAAGTATATATATATATATATATATATATATATATTTTCTTTTTTTCTTTTTATTTTTTATTTTTAATTACATGCATTTACCAAAATTAAAAAAAAAATAAAAAAGGAAGGCATTTTTGAAAAAGGGAAAATTTTTTTTTTTTTTTTTTTTGTTTTGATATATTCATTTTTTTTTTTTGTTTCATACATTATAATATATTATATGTTCATTTTATTTTACTTTATTTTACTTTTCCTTATATAGTATTATTTTACCTTTTTTTGTTATAAAGATGTATTAAAAAGGGAAATATATATGTAAAATCCTATTAATTGAAACCTATCATTTTTCTTTCTTTTTTGTGTGTTTAAATACCATATGTTTTGTGAACCTTATGTTTTTTAATATTTTTATTCCATAGTCATATATATATATGTATATAAATACATTTATATTTATATATGTAAAATTAAATTCTTTCATTATATCTATATAATATATATATAATAATTTATATATGGGATAATAGTTACATCATAATATTTTTATATTTATCCTATCATTTTTTTATTCCTTCATTTATACACCAGATTATTTATACCATCATTAATACACCAGATTATTTATACCATCATTAATACGCCAGATTATTTATACCATCATTTATACACCAGATTATTTATACCATCATTTATACACCAGATTATTTATACCATCATTTATACACCAGATTATTTATACCATCATTTATACACCAGATTATTTATACCATCATTTATACACCAGATTATTTATTTTATCATATTTTTCCTCTTATCATTTTAATTTTTTTTTTTGTTCTTCACACTATACTTGTCTCATATTTTGAAAGTGAGCAAAGTCAAATATAAATAGAAGATCAAAAGTGTGAATGTTAATATTACATTATTATATATATAAATATAAATATATATATATATATATATATATGTATTTTTTTTTTTTTTTTTTTTTTTAATTTTTACCTGACTTGTTCATAAAAAAAAAAAAAAAAAATTTTAAAATGGCTTTAATAAATTTCAAAGAAAAAATTCAGATATTGTTAAAGTTAAAAGAATCTTTAATACCTCAAATTGATGGTAATTTTATAGGACAATGGGAAATGGAAGCATTAAAATATCAGAATACAAGTGAGAATATAATGATAGAATTAAAAAATGTAAATTTTATAGAAACATTGGTTAGTGCTATTTCTTCTCAATTATCCTATTTGAGAATAAATTTGCAAAATTATGCAAAAATGAATGAACAAGAAAAAGATAAATTTAAAAGATTATATGTATTAGCAGCTTTAGGGTTGATAGCAAAATTAAAATTAATTTTATTTTTTTCAACATATGTAAATTCAAGAAATGAGACAAATAATAGTAAAGCCTTTCCCATAATAAATGAAAATACATATCCTTCACAATTATCTCCTAATATGGAAAATAATTATGACATGACAATTTCATTAAATATGAACAACAACAATAATAATAATAATAATAATAATAATATTAATAATATGAATAATAATATAAATTGTAATAATAATAATAATCATAGTGAGAATTTTATAAATCCTAAAGAATCACAAAGTATAAATATGTATAACAACAATGTAGATGAATTTTATGTACATTATCAAAATAACACAGAGCAATATAATGATAATTTTACAAAAAGTATAACTCAAAATAATATGATGAATTTTAATGCACCTGTTAATAACGTAACATCAAATAATAATATAAATAATCTTAATATAAATAATATGAATGTAAATAATATGAACGTAAATAATATGAATATTAACAATGTAAGCAATATAAATAATGTAAATAATAATAGTAAAAAGAATAATAAAAGTAGTAATAATAATAATAATAATATAAATTGTAATAATAGTGGGAATAATTTTTCTAGCCATTTTACTACTAACAATACAGAGGATATACAATTAAATGTGCTCAACAACTTTGTTACAACAAAAAATGAAAACCTGATAAATGCACCTTTACATACATCAAAAAAAAGATCTTTAACAATAGCTCAACCACAAAATAATAATAAATCTATTAACTATATAAAAAATTTACAAACAATAAATGGAACAAAAAATATTACAAATGAACATATGATAAATTATAATGAACATGTCATTAATGATGACCCTCAAAGATTTTTACAACAAAATCAATATACAAAGTATACAAATAATAATCATCAAAATGTAACAGCAACAAATAATGATAATAATGAATTAACCAATTGTTCTATAAATTTTAATAATTATTATCAACATCAAAATAATGGTAATAACAGTATCAACAATAATAATAACAACAACAACAATAATAATAATAATAATAATAGTATACAGGACAAAACTATTCTCCAGTCATATAACAATAATAATATGTATACCTTCAGAGATGATATTTATAAAAATAGTTATTACATATAAATAAAAAGAACTTTATATCTTACATATATATATATATATATATATATATATATATATATATTATATACATTATTTATATATTTTATGATATTATTTTTATACATAACAAGAATTAATACAATGGATATAATAAATAATATTTTATTTTTATGAACGAATTAATTTATTATAAGAATTAAGTTTCTTTTTGTTTTCATAAAATTAATATGTCTCCCCTTATTTTTGTTACTCTTTCTCTCTATATATATATACAAATATGTAGAGTTATTCATTTATTAATTTTATTATTTATTATTATATTGTTACTTAATTATGTTATCCTTTCATTTATATATATATATTTATATATTTATTTATTTATATTTTCTTCCTTTTTTTTTTTTTTTTTTTTTTTTTTTATATTTCATCATCTTTCAAAGTATCTCTAAGATCTTTTAATTTTAATAGAACATATGTTACATCCATATAAATTTTTCTTTTAATTTTGTTTTAAACAATAATATTTTAATAAATTGTTAAATTGTTTCATCATAAATGATGGTATACATTACTCATCTGTCATATTATCTTACGTGGTATTTTTACAAGACAAGTGTGTGTATATATTACTATATAACTATTAAAAAAATATACAAATTTCTTTTTTTTTCTTCCGAAAATAAAAAAAAATATATGTATATTTAATATGTGCATTATATTACTGGTGTCTTCCTAATACATGTACGATGAATATGTGTTGTATCATTAATCTTGTAACCATAAAGATAATATAATAATATGATCAGGAAGAAATGTCTATTTTAAGGTTTTATATTATAAGAAAGGATAATTATAAGAATATTCTCATAAATATAAATGTAAATGTAAATATATATATATATATACATATGTGTAATTAAAAGGGTTAAAAAATGTACATTTAGAACATGTCATATTATATTATATTATACGAGAAACAGTTTAATATACCATATTATTAATATACTTATATTATAATATTATTCTTTCACATAAAAGAGAAATTAAAAAATTTAATCTATATTTTATATTTTAAATTTGTGTTTTTTAATATTTACAAAAAAAAAAAAAAAATGAATAATAACAAAATAATCAATTTACAAAGATGAATTAAACATCGTATCTATGATGATGAAATATAAAATTGTCAATAATAAAAAATAAAATTAAAAAAAAGTAAACTCCCAAGGAACAAATTAGGATAAGTTTAATATTTTAGCTTTCTTTTGCTTAGCATCATCTACACAAGATAAAAAAAAAAAAAATAAATAAATATATATATATATATATATATATATCATAATAGATAAATAAAAAACACATGTGCACACAAAGGAAACTCCTAATGATTACCTAAAAATAGTTCAGTTATTTCTATGTGGGGTGTTATAAAAAAATATTGTTTATCATTATTCTTTTCGACAAAGTCACAAAAGAGCCTCATACTAAAAAATATATAAATAAATAAATACATATATATATATATATATATATACATATATATATATATATGTACATCTATTAATTATTATTATGTTTTTTTTTTTTTTTTTTTTTTTTTTTTTTTTTTTTACTTTTTAACTCTGGTAAGCTCATCCATGTACACATCTAACTCATCAAAAATATGAAATGAAGATGATTCGGTTAAAGAGAAGGAAGCTAATAAGGCCATCTGTATAGTTGATCTTTCCCCTCCTGATAAAGAATTAATTTCCATAAAGACATTATTTGAAGTGTCTTGATTAATAGATATGAGGACCTTTAAATTTCTATTTATATCATCAAATTCAATTTTTCCTTTATAATTATTCATACGTTTTAACATATTTTTAAAATGTAATGTGATTTGATTTTTTGTTTTTTCCAGAATATCTACAAATTTAGATTTTCTTAATGTGATATTAGATAAATGCATATCATAATTATTTTTCAAATCAGATATTTGTTTTAATTGTTTATTAAAACTTTTTTCATCATTTATATATTGTTCAATTAAATTATTATAATAATCTTTTAAATTATTATCTGTATTATTTTCCTTTTCTATATATCCATGCATTTTTAATATTTCTAATATTTCTTTTTTCTTATTACATCTTTTTTTCCATAATATATCTTCATATTTTTCATTTAACATATCTACCGCATCATATTCAAAAATATTTTTTGGTATTATACTATGATTCTTTTCTTCCGTTTTATTATTTTCATCATAATGTTTATATTCATCATTATTATCATCACTTATATTATTTGGATGTATATTATTTTTATCCATATTATCAACTTGTTTCTTATTATCATTATCTTTTAAAATATTACTCACAATATTTTTTACATATTCCTCTAATTCTACTAATATTTCTATTTCCCTTTCCTTATTATTTCCAATTTTTGTTACACTTTTATTATAGTTGTCTTTGCTACTCTCTAACATATCTTCTTCGGTATTTTTGGAAGACATAAAAATTTTATTAAAAGAATTTAAACATGACAGAGGAATATTCACTTTAATATGCTCCTCATCATTTTTGCTTATATTTTCTGGATTTTTATGAATGACAAAAATTGTTTCCATGAGATAAGTTTCATTTGATTTCTTTTTCTCTTCTTTGTTTGGTTCAATAAAAGGAAAACTGCTTTTTATAACATCATCGTTTGGATTATTCACATCATGTGGATTATTCACATCGTTTGGATTATTCACATCATGTGGATTATTTATATTATTTGGATTATTCACATCGTTTGGATTATTCACATCATGTGGATTATTTATATTATTTGGATTATTTATATTATTTGGATTATCCACACCGTTTAAATTATCCACCCTTTTTTTTTCCCTCTTTATGATTACATTTGTTACGGTCCAGCTTTCATATTTATCCTTCAATATTAAAAATGGATTACTCAAAAAAATATTATCCAAAGCAAAATTGTTACCTATACATTCTAGATATATACTATGTAATTTATTTATTGATATGAGAAAATTTTTTTTTTTGGTTAAAGCAATTTCATCATTTTTTTGTTTATCCTTTTCTAATTTAATTAATATTTCTTTCAAATTATCATATTCTTCTATTATATATTGAATATGTTCTTTTTTTGTTTTTAAATATTCCTTATGCGTAGATATAAAATATTTATATAAACTATTATTATTTAAAGCCATATCCTTTTTATTTTCTAAAATGTTAATATAATCATTTATATCTTTTATATATTCATCTATTTCATTAATATCATTATTTTTTTCTTTTATTTCTATATCTAGTTGTTCTGAAAATATATTATCATGGTTCGCCTTCAATTCATCTAAATTTTTTAATTCATATTTTAATTCGTCTTGAGAATATTTACATTTTTCTAATGATTCGTTTAAAGTATTTACAACATTTTTATATGATAATAATTTCTTGGATATTTTTGATATTTCATCTTCTTTTTCAATTTTTGTTTTTTCTAGTTCTTTAATTTGTTCTTCGTTTGTTTGAAATTCGGATTCTAACAAATTAAGATGTTCCCCCACATGGTTTTTTTTTTCTTTCATGTTCTTTTGTTCGTTTTGGTCGTTTTGGTCGTTGTCTTTTTCTTTATCTTTATCATTATCTTGATTATCATTATTTATTTCATTTTTTTTTTTTTCATCCTCCATATCATTGTTCTTTTTATGTTCCTCTTTAGTCCATTTTAAAAAAAGGACATCCTTATAATATTCTTGCTTTGAAGGAATATAATGTAAACTTTCGTTTGACAATATTTTAACTAATACAAAATCGTCTATGACGTATATAGACTTTATTATTTTTTTATTATTCGAATGTAATAATTCTTGTAATTCTTTTGAGTTTTTACATATTAAAGTTTGTAATATTTTAAAATTATCATATAAATAAAATAATAAAGGTGTAGGTAATAAATCAATATCTAAAAAGGAATATATTGTATTACCTTTTATACGACTTGATAAGAACTGTATATTTTGTAATAGTTTTTCTCGATTCACATGTACAAATGCATTAGTTATTATGATATTAAATTTATTTTTATTTTCTATATCCATTTTATTCAAAAAATTTTTATCTTCATAACAACTAACAAGCCAGGAATAGAAGATATCTCCCAAGTGTTTTTCGATGATGGATAAAATTTTGGTATTTTCGACAGGCTCCTTTAATTTTATATATTCACCTACAGGACCTATAGGTTCATGTTTAAAATAAAAAGAAGGATGATTGTGATTATTATGATTATTATGATTATTATTATTATCATTCTTATTATTATCATTATTTTTATCATTATCATTATTTTTATTATTATGTGTGTAATTTTTTTTTGTTTCTTTTAATATATTATTATTTTTGTTTATATCTTTTTCATTTATATTATCATTTGTTACATTATCATGATAAGAATTTTTCTCAGACGTAATTGTTGTAGTATTAAAAAACTTTACAATATTATTTCTTACATTATATATATCATATCCATATATATATATTTTTTTTTTTATTTCATTATTTTTAATTTTTTGTAATTTATTTGATTGTATAGATATATATTTTATCTTGTTATTAATATCATCTATATTATTTTGATACTTATTTATTAAATAATTCATTTCATATATTGAATTTTCTTTATTATTAATTTCATTAATAAGTTCCATTTCTTTATTATTTTCTTTTTTGATTTTTTCTTTTAATAAATTAATTTGTAAATTATATTTATTTATATATTCTTCAACAATATTTTTATTTTCTTTAGCTTTTTCAAATGAACTAAGATAATTAAGAATATGCTCTTTTCTTTCTATATGTTTTATTTTGATATCATTCAATTCTTTTATCATATTATTATATTTACAGATTTTATCAATATTTTTTTTTATTATATCATTATATATATTATGATCTTTATTTAATACTTCTTTTAATTCGTTTTTCATATCTTCATTCTTATTTATTAATGTGTTCATTTTGTATTGTATACTATATAAAATATTCTCATTTTTAATGCTCTCATATTTTATATATTCATTAAAATGTAAAATACAACTTTTAAGTAACTCATAAAATATTACCTTTTTATAATTACAATCATATAAATATAATTTACTGAAATTCTTTTCTATCAACTTATTTCTCTCACGTGATATTTTTAATTCCTCTTCAAAAGGATATAATAATAATTCTTTTTGTTTTATTTGATTTAAACAATTTTTTAAAAGCTCGCTCTCCTTTTCAATCTCATCTTCTACAATATTTAATCCAACAGAAGTCATGAAAAATTTATGTAATGTCTTTCCCGTGATGTTTGAAAAAAATTGCTTTCCCTTTTCTTGATCTAAGTAAACACATGGGCTTTTAATATTCACCTTGATAAAATTTAAATAATTCTCAATATATGATTTTTTTCTTACATATCTATTTGGGTTCCTTTTATTGTTTTTATTTTTATCATTCACTTTATTATTATAAATATTATCCTTATTAAAAATATTATCCTTATTAAAAATATTATCCTTATTAAAAATATTATCCTTATTAAAATTATTACCATTATTTAAAATATTATCCTTATTAAAATTATTACCATTATTAAAAATATTATCCTTATTAAAATTATTACCATTATTTAAAATATTACCATTATTTAAATTATTACCATTATTTAAAATATTACCATTATTTAAATTATTACCATTATTTAAATTATTACCATTATTTAAATTATTACCATTATTTAAAATATTACCATTATTTAAATTATTACCATTATTTAAATTATTACCATTATTTAAATTATTACCATTATTTAAATTATTACCATTATTTAAATTATTACCATTATTTAAATTATTACCATCATTATCACATTTACTAAGCGACAAATTTTCATTCACATTTTTTAACATATCTGTTGTTGTACCTGATGTATAAATATTTTTTTTTAATCCGTATAAATAAAATTTACTAGTATGGGAAGAAAACATTCTTTTTATTATAATTACATCTCCATATATATCACGGTTATAAGCATTATTCCCAGAATTTGATAAAAATATTTCAATAGAACATACCAGATTTTTTTTATTCTTATCATAATCTTTTATATAGTTAGCTAAATTTATATCTCTTCCTGCATGTTTTCCTTGACTACCTAAACCAACAGCAACAGCTTGTGCGATTGCACTTTTCCCTCTCCCATTTTTTCCAATAATTATATTTTTATAACTATTAAATGTTAATTCTAAATTCTCATGATTTAAAAAATTCCTTATCCTTAATTTTATAATTTTCCCTGTACTACCATAAAAACTTTCTAAGTCTACATCATCTAATAATAAATTCGTACCACCTATATCATTTTCGATATCATCATCTAATTGGTCTTTTGTTGAATTATTTAAAACATTTTCAATATTTCTTACACTATCTTCTAAAATATTAATATTTTCTACATTATTAATATTTTCCTCTTCCTCATTTATATTATCCATATATATATATTTTTTTTTTTTTTTTTTTTTTTTTTCTTTATCTTTTGTTCCATTTAAATTATTCATACCCTTCTTATTTATTATTTTATCTCTTTTTTCCTTTTCCAATAATTTTATTGCCTTTTTTTTTTTTTTTTTAAAATCAACCAATGAATCGTAACTATCATCTTCTTCGTCTAAACTTTCGCTTTCTTGGGAAAATAAATCTTTCATATGTGCAACATTATTTTGATTTATATTATCATTAATATTGTCATTCATATATTCATTTTCATTTCCATTTTCATTTCCATTTTCATTTTCATTTCCATTTTCATTTCCATTTCCATTTTCATTTCCATTTTCATTTCCATTTTCATATGCTGTATGTTCCTTTTTCCTTTTCTTATTATTTAAACTACCATTTATATTTTCATGTAACTCATTTGTTGTAATATTCTTTTGTGATATGCTATGAATTCCTTCCGTACTATTCATATTAAATCATTATAATATATATATATATATATATATATTATAACTACTTTCAATATATATTATATATTTCTTATTATAACTCTTTCGCTTAATTATATTAATATTATATCATACTATACCTTTTCGATCATAAAAATAATTCATGATTACAAAAAGGAAAAATGAAATAAATAAATAAAACATAAATACTTTAAATATTACCTTTTTTTTTTTTTTTTTACAAGAACAACTTATCAAAAAAAAAAATTATAATAACAAAAAATTAAATTAAAAATACAATATATATATTGTAAATATATATATATATATATATTATATTCAATGAACATATATAAAAAAAGGAAAAAAGAAAAAAAAAAAAATTTTTTTTTTTTCAGTATTATATATCACTAGATACAATATTATCAACTTTTATAATTAAAAAAAAAAATAAAAATGCACAATCTAGTATATTTTATATAATATATATATTTTAATTTTATATTTCTGAAAAAAGAAAAAAAAAAAATTTATAGTAGCCATAATGAATGAATACGTTTTACACACTTGAATATAATTTCATCACAACTTTTGGTTCATCAGTTTTTTTTTTTTTTTTTTTGGTAACATTAACAAATGATTTTCTTATTATGTAAAAATATTATCTTTCTCTCTGTATATATATATATATATATATATATATATATATATATAATATATTATTTATATTCCTATGAAGAATATTAATTGGAATATTAAACTACTTTAACATGTCATTGAATTTATATATAATTTTAATATTTATAACTTATAATTAATTGTATTGATACATTTTTATTTTTTTTCTTTTTGTTTTAATGCTTTTTTAAAATTATTAAAAATGAAAAATATAAATAATATAAAAAATATAAATAGATATATATGTATATTTATATATATATATATATGTATTTATGTATATGTCTACACAATTGTTAACAACTTATGGATTCTTTTGAAGTATTATAAAAATTTTGTCATTCAATATTATTTTTTAAAAAAACGTACAAACATAATAAAAATATAAATATATAAATATAAAAAAATATATATATATATATATATATATATACAAAATAGACATATACAACTAATTTTTAATAATAGTTATGAATAAAATGCTCATAATATATGATATCATTTTAATCCAAAAAAAAAAAAAAAAAAAAAAAAAAAAATTCAAATGTAAAAATAGTGGAAATATATACAATATATATAATATATATAATATATATATATATACATATTTTACATTCACACAACAAATTTATATTTATTAAAATGTTTCATTTCTTATAAAGAGGAAAATGAACCATAGTTTAAGTATTAAACTTAAATAGTCATTTTTTGAAACAAAAGTTATATATATATAAAAGGATATGTATATATATATTTTTAACGGAATATAAATTTATACATTATATATATATATATATATATATATATATACATAACATTTTGTAAATATTAATTTTTCTGAAAAAGAGAAAAAAAAAAAAACAGGAATCACGGTTTTTTTTTTTTTTTTTTTTTTTTTTTTTTTTCACTTCTTTTTGTTTCTTCTATAAATATATAAATACAAACATATACATATATATATATATATATATATATATATATATATATATATATATACATATATACATATATATATTTGTGCATATTATCCTTTATGTTCTATTGCTTCAACTTTTCATACATCTCATCAATTTCCTTTTTAAATCTCTTCTTAGCTTCATGTCTTTTAATTTTTCCTGTGGGTGTCATTAAATCATTTTCAATAGTAAATGCCTCAAGAGTGAAATGAATATCCTTAATTTGCTCAAATCCTTTGAGTCCGTCTTTTTTCCCTATGGATGTTAAATCATTAATAACATCTGCTTTAAATTCTGGTAATTTAATTACTTCTTCATCAGTTGCTTTGATTTTCTTTTGTGTTCTCCATATATCGATGGAATCTGTCGATGGACAAATAACACAAACGAGAACAGATTCATAGGAATATCCAAATACAAAAATTTGGCTAATAAATAAAGATTGTTTATATGATGCCTCTACTTTTTCTACAGCTACATATTCTCCTTGTGCTAATTTAAAAATATTCTTTTTTCTATCTATAATGGTTAAGGATCCATTTGGACTTAATAAGGCAATATCTCCTGTACGAATGAATCCATCTTTTTCTAATAATTCATTTGTTTCTTTTTCTAATTTGAAATAACCTAGGTTGCATGTACTTGGTCCTCTTAAATACAATTCACCTTTAGGTGGATTATCTGTTACTAAATAATTCATTTCAGGAACAGATACTAGTTTAAATTCAATACATGGGACAGGACCTCCAATATGTCCAATATTACGATCTTGCGAATGTGTGATAAAAGAAGCACCCAAAGATTCAGTCATTCCATAACCTTCAAACATAGGTACACAAAAGATGGTTCTTAATTTTTTGACAACATCGACACTTATTGGTGCTGAACCATTTAACATAGCTCTTACATGTCCACCTAAAATTTTTTTAGCTTTATTGAAAAGTAATTTATCCCATAATACATGAGTTGTCGAACCAGAAGAACTTAATCTTTTTATTTTGTTTTGTAAACCTTTATTGAATAATGATTGAACTAAACCAGATTTTTTCTTTAAAGAATTAAATATCCTTTCATGTATTCTATTATATAATCTTGGTACGCTAATAAATAATGTTGGTTTTAATTCTTGAATATCTTCTAATAATGTCTGTACATTACCTGAGTAATAACCGACTTTTACACCATGAGCCATAAATAAATAAATCATTAATCTTTCATATATATGGGCTAATGGTAAATATGATATATGTATATCATTTTCATTAATACATAAATCTGGTAACCTAGATGGACCAATATAAGCAGCTGCTAATATACCTATAAAATTTCTATTTGTCATAATAACTCCTTTAGGATAACCTGTTGTTCCTGATGTATAACATATCGAAAATATATTATTTAATGCTCCTTGTGGTACTTTTACAATTTTTTTTTCACCTTGTTTAATTAATTCTTCCCATAATATAATTTTCAAATTATATTTTGAACACTCTTTTTTAATTTCGTCATCTATTTCATCAACTAAAATTAATGTTTTCAAATATATCTCTTCGCATGTTTCTAAGGACTTAAATAAATTACGAGCACATGTCTTGTCACATACAATAGTTTCCATCTGTGTTTGATCTAATATAAATCTACTTGATTGAGGACCTAAAGAATCATATAATGGTACCGTAATAATATTGTATGCATTACATCCTAAATCACAAATATTCCATTCTGGACAATTAGGCATATATAAACCTAAAAAACGAGCCTTTGGAATTCTTTGATCATCACACATAATTAATGGGCAAGCATTCATATTAAGCAAACCAGATCCTACTTTCATTATTAATTCTTTCACCTCTCCAAAATTCTTCCATTGGTAAGCACCACGTTTGTTATCTTCTAATTTCTCACGAACACCCATACAATCTCTTTCCTTGAATTTAGTTGATACTCTATCAAACACTTCCCACATATTATTAAATTTCTTATCATCAAAATTTTCACATAATTTATCTTTATACTCAGGATGACGATATATACCAGTAGAGTTCTTGTCCCTTGGTTCGCTTATTTTTACTGAGTACAGTATTTCATTATTACCATTATCCATTTTTTACAAACAAATTATAAAATTAAATAAATAAATAAATAAATAAATAAATAAATAAATATATATATATATATATATATATATATATATATATAAATATTTATGTGAATAGATGTCCAAACAAAATTTGTATATTCACAACTATAAATATATAGGTTATTATTTTATATATATATATTCAAATTTTCACAACAAAACATTCTATGTTTTATACAAAAATTTATTTAATACTCTCCTAATATTAAAACATATTTCTATTCTTATATAAACATAAAACAATATATTTAATAATATATATATATATATCTTATTTTTTTTTTTATTTTGTTAATTGAATATAAAAATATATATTTTATTTATAATATATATATATATAAATAAATATATCTTTTTAAATTTAATAAAAAAAAAAAATAATAAATAAATAAAATTTATCTTATAAATTATAATAACTGTACAAAAATAATATATTCATAATAAATTCAAATAAGTTATTCTTTTTGTAAAAAAAAAAAAAAAAAAAAAAAAAATTTCTTATTTTTTTTTAAATATGAACATACAAATTGATATAAAAAAAAATTATTATATATAGAAAAATATGCGATTTAATAATTGATTCATTTAATATTAAAAAAAAAAAAAAAGAAAGAAAAAGAAAAAGAAAAAGAAAAAAGAAAGAAAAGAAAAAAATATAATATATATTAATATATATTTTTTTTTTTTATACATGTACTTAAAAGTACCACCTTTACTAAAATATATAATTAATTAATTGATTAATTAATTAATTATTATATATATATTATATAATAATATATTATCGTATTATATTTTTTTTTTTTTTTTTTTTTTTATTAAAAAAAATTTATAAAATTCAGCTATATATTTAATTTACATTTTTATAAAATTCGAAAAACAATAAATAATTCGTATATTTTAAATATATATATTTTTTTTTTTTTAAATATATTTATATATTATATATATATATTTTTTTTTTTTTTTTTTTTTTTTTTTTTTTTTTTTTTTTGGTTGTTCTTTTATATATAATTATATTATGTAGAATTATTTAAAAAAACAAAAGAAAAATTATATTTATATATACATATCTTCAAATGTTTATAAATAAAACAATATATATTTTTTTTTTTTCATTATTTTTTCCTTAAAAAACATATATAATAATTATATATAATAAAGATAATTTCATTCATTTCATATCAGTCCAAAAAAATTCTTATTTTATAAGTACCATTCTAAGATTTTTTCATTTATAAAAACATTCAAATGTATATAAAAAGTGCCGAAAAAAAAAAAAAAAATATAATATATATATATATATTCTTGTGTAAAAATAAAACGTGTAGTTTAATTTGAAGCTTTTATTAAAAAAAAAAAATAATAATAAAATAAAATAACCCCAATGGAAAATCGAACAACTATATATATACAAAAATATTTATATATTATATTAAAATACACAATTTCTTATTTTATATTTGGTATATTTTAAAGTGTTGCATTTTTATATTTTAATATTGTTGTAAATATTAATTTTTTTTTATAACATGTATAAAAAATGTGTTCATATTATTTTTTATTTATTTATTTTTAAACAAAGGGCAAATTTATGTTCACTTTTTATAATATATTCGATTTACGAAAGAACAATTATATAAATATTATATACCTGGAACAAATAAATCTATTTTTATAAATTGTATTTGTATTACACTTATAAATATTATTAATAATATAATTAAGGATATATTATATAAAAGAAGTCTAATTAAAATTATAAAATACAAACCATTTAATTAATTTAAAATAATACGTATTTTTTTTTGGTTTTAGTTTTTTTTTTCTTTTTCTAAATAATAATTGCTTAAATATTATAATATAATATATATATATATATATATATATGTTTGTATATACCATTTTTGTATATCTATTTATGCATATTATACATCCTTTAAATGTAAGTAATATACGTTTGTTTTATAAAAACCATTATAGGGAATATATATACATAAGATTAATAATTTTATTGCTTAATGGTATTCAAAAATATTAAAATTATTTATTATAAGACTACTTCCTAAATAGTAATATTTTACTATTAAAATATAAAACATGTCTTTTTTTTACACTAAAAAAATATTATATATATATATATATGTGTACATTTCCTATTTTTATTGTCTAAAAAGGATCTTTTTTTCTTTTAAACTATTTCATATATATATATATATATTACATAATTTTATTAAGGATAATTTTATATATTGTCTAGTGGCTATTTTTTTTTTTTTTTTTTTTTTTTTTCCCTATTAAATTAATTATTTTACATGACTTGGTCAGGTGAAATTTTCTTTTGTTTTCCAGTTGTTTCATAAAAAAAAACTAAAACTACATATAAAAAAAAATAGAATGCATAAATTTTATAAAACAAGATGAAAGGGTAAATAGAATAAAATAAGGGTTAAAAACAAAAATTAAATTTTTAAAATGATAATAATAAAAAAGCAGTACTATAAAAAGATATTATAAATATATTATTATATTTGTGACAAATAAAAAAAAAAAAAAAAAAAAATACTAATTAAATATATATAAATATATATATATATATATATATATATATATATATATATATATATAAACGAACTTAATATATATGTCAATTAAAAAAAATAAAAAAATTATATTGTAATTGTGTTAAACATAATTATAAATAAATATTATTTTATATTTAATTAAATAAATATGTAATAAAAAAAAAAAATTCTAACATATAATATTCACACACATATATATATTATATATATGTATATATATTTAAACATACGAATGTGAATAAATTATATTGTAGAAGGGATTAAAAAAAAAAAAGAAAAAAACATATATATAAATATATATATATATATATATATATCATGCTTTTATTATGTATATTATATATATAATATAAAACATAACTTTTATGCATTGACATATTTAAAATTATATAAAAAAGTAATAATAAAATAAAAGTTAAAATTAAAAAGGAATTATTATTCTATAAGTTTCCTTTACTTAAATTATAAAACAGAATACATATACACACATACAAAAAAGTGCATACATAATTACAAACATAAATACATACATAAACACATGACACTAAAATTTTTATAATTTATTATATTTTTTAATTTGTGGTAACTTTCATTTTAATTTTTTTTTTTTCTTTTTTTTTTTAAACATACACATATATTTATTAGATTTCATAATTTTTTTAATTAATACTATAAAAAATTGATGATATATGTGTGTTCGTGACTTAAACAAATTCACATAAATATTTATATATATATATATATTTTTTTTTTTTTTTTTTTTATATTTTCATTTTAATATTAATAATCAAAAATTTCCACCTTCTGGGCCATTTGGGGGGCTGAGGTAGATAACTCATCTTCTGTACAATTCCAGAAATTTGAGCAACTAATTAAAGAATTATTATTTAATTTATTATATGCATTTTGTAAATTTTCATTAGATTTAAAATCATTCATATTATTATCTTGATTCTTAGTTGTTTCAATCATGTTATTATGAACATATTGTTCTGCTAAATGTTTTTCTAAACATAATGGTTGTTCCAAATGTTCATTCCCTAAACTTGTTAAGGAATCATAGGTTTGTAAATAGGATGGATTGGTATTACTAAAATTATTACTATTATTGTTTATGCTGTTCATATGATTCATGTCATTCATATTATATATGCTTTTTATATTATTTAAATCATTCATATTTACATTATTTACACAATCATCATCATTAAACAAAAAGTTTTGCTCATTAAAACTACCTGAATTTTTCAAATGTAGTAAATTTAAAAAGTTTTTAATATCCGAAGAATTCATTTTGTCAGTATCATCTTCAATAACCTTCAAGGCACTATCTTGAGCAGTAATTTCCATGTGTTCAATAGTATCAGCAAAATTATTCTCTTCATTATTAGAAGTAAAATCTTTGGATGAATTGCTTGACATTCTCATAGGTGTGGAAGGTTCCTTTGTAGAAAAAGAGGAATAATGATTCATTAAGCCTTCGTTACTTTTTGGATTGTTTAAATTATAAAATTGGTTGTTATTAATATTGGTATTCATATGTGCATTCATATATTCATTCATGGGTACATTCATAAGAATATTCATATTTCCATTCATAAAAACACTCATATTTTCATGCATATTTCCATACATACTACCATACATACTACCATACATATTGCTATGCATATTGCTATGCATATTTCCATGCATATTTCCATGCATATTTCCATTCATATTACCCTCCTTATATATCATATCATTCATGGTATTATATGAATTACTTGCTTCATTCCCTTGGTTACACAAAGTTTGTACCTGTGCCAAATTAAAGCTACTCATTATATTCGATGTGGCGTTTGTATTATGTTCCATATTTCCATTATTGTTTAAATACTTTCTAAAGTTCAAATTGTTCATGTTATTATGTTCTTCGTTGATTTCCTTATTCTTTAGGTGTGCCTGGATTTTATTTGGATAGGAAGAACTTTTCTTGTAACTTTTGTTATTCATATTACTATTCATAGTACCATGGATATGATTATGCATTTTATTATGTATATGGTTATGTACGTTACTCTGAGAATTCGTGCTGACATTACTATTAATACTATTGGTCATGCTACTGTTAAAATTATTGTTTACTTTTGTGTTCATACTACTATTCATACTGCTGTTCATGCTGTTGTTAATATTGGTATTATCTGAGCTTGCATTTTTCACAAACTTTTTGTTATACCTGTTATGATTTCCGTTCATATTACTATTGCCATTGTTGTTCAAATTACCAGATGATGGGTACGACTCTGATAAGCAATTGGATTTCTTCATATACTTTTCATTTTTCTTATTTTCCCAAGTGTTATTATTATTGTTATTGTTATTGTGATTATTATTATTATTATTATTATTGTGGTTATTATTTTTATTGTTGTGGTGATGGTTATTTTTCTTGTGTCCTTTTTGTATAGGGTTATTTATAGAAGATGACAGCATCAAATTAATAGCACTTTGTGAGGGGGCCAAATTTCCAGGTAAGGGTCGTAACTCTTCAACAAAATGAGCATGTCTACAATGTTCCTCAGCGTTACATTTTCCTCTTAAAAATTTTGTACACGGAGCAGTTTTATATAAATCTCCTGTAGGCCTTAATTCACATACAGAATGTGCATAACTACATTTTTCATTTTTACATAAGCCCGATTTCTTTGTTAAGGGACATAAACTAGTAAAACTTAAATCAGGGATGGGATTTAATTCACCTTGAGAATGTGCAAATAAACATTCCATACCTCTATCACACCTCCCTGAAAAAAACCAAGGACACATTTTTGTTTTATAGAATTGTTTCTTCCTTGGTATTTGTGCTACGGCAACAGATGATTGGTTATTACTTCCATTCTTCATCATCATTTTGATTACGTCGTGGGGTAAATATGAAATTAAATTTAATAAAAAAGAATAAATACAAAAAATATAAAAATATATATATATATATATATATATATATATATATAAATATATTTATATATTTATATTAGTACAATACACAACAAAACACTTATACTAACATAAAAACTCTGTAACGTTTATTTAATATATATATATATATTAGATACACATATATGTAAATTATATATATGTATATACACAAAAATATGATTATATATATATATATTTTTTTTTATTTTTATTTATTTTATATTTCTATATTTTTTTTTGGTAAACATATAAATAAACACATATATACATATATATATATATATATATATATATATATATATATATATTATATAAATGCATATATTTAAATTATCTTTTGCAGACTTCAAAAAAAAAATGGTTACAAAATAAAATAACACTTAATATATATAACACTTAAAAAGCTAACGTACAAATACACATATATAAAATGTATATCTTTTTATATATATACATATGAATTCTCAAATATAATTCTTAATTAGACTATAATATTCGTCAGGTTATTGAAATGTTAATATTACATATAAAAAAAAAAAAAAAAAAGAATAAATCCTAAAAATTAAAACTAAAAATCTATCAAAAAATATATTATAATATTATACATATATATGTATATATATATATATAATATGTATAAATAATTAATATGGCTTATTTAAAAAATTACAATTAAAACATAAAAAAAAATTAAATAAAATAAAATAAAATAAAATAAAGTAGAAAATAAATATATAAATGATAAAAAAAAAAAAAAAAAAAAAAAAAAGGGAATGGAATGGAATGGACGAAAATAATAAGATAAGGAAAAGTACTTATAATTAAACTAATAAACCATAATACGATAGTATAGTAAATTATATATGTACTATATATATGTGTACATATGTTTATATATATATATTTATAAAATTTAGATGGAAATTGTGAAAATCATTTTATAAATACATATATATTGCTAGGTGAGCAAATAATAAAAAAAAATAAAAAAATAATAATAATAAAATAAATAAATAAATATATAAAACACATAAACTCTAAATTATATTTTTTTTCTTCATTAATCATTCAATTATTAAACACATATTAAACATATATATATAAATATATGTATATCACATAAAAAAATAATAAAATGGACAGACGCCTAAGATATATCTTGAAAATATATAGATGTTATATATATATATATATATATATATACATACTATTATATACATTAATATAAAAAAAAAATATATTTCTATATATATATATATATTATAAATCTTTTTAATATTTCATATGAATTCCAAAAAAAAATAAAACTATTACAATTTTTTATATATTACATAAAAAGAACAAGTGTATCTTTGTAACATTTTATATATATGTATATTTTTTCTTTTTTTTTTATTATTATATTGGGGTAATGGAAGTATATTTAAAAAAAAAAAAAAAAAAAAACAAGACAACTATTCAAAAAAAAAAAAAAAAATTATATAGTACTACTAAGAAATAATAATTATAATCAGATGTAATGCAAATATTTATACAATAAAAAAAAATAATAATAAAATAAATAAAGATTATAAATACAATAAAAATAAGAAAAAAAAAAAAAAAAAAAAAAAAAAAAAAGAACGAACGAAATATTAATAAAAAGTTATAAAAAAATAAATAAATAAAACAATAGTTTCTTTTCTAGGAAATTATATGGGTACTCATATTCATAAAAAAAAAAAAGTAAATAAATATAAACAATAAAATAATACATATATACATATGTATATATGTTTTATACACACATTAAAGGAAATATAATTTACGTATAAAAAAAAACAAAAAATATATACATATATATATATATTATTTTTTTAATTGTAATAATCTATAATATACTATAAATACACACAAGTGTACATACTTCTATAAATATTTTTATATACACATGTAATATAATAATATATTTAATATTATTAACAGCTATAAATATATAAATATATAAAAATACATAAATTAATATAAACACAAAGAATAGTAATGATAAATATAAAAAAAATACACATATATAAAAAAAATTAAATAAGTCAAAAAAAAAAAAAAAAAAAAAATAAATAAAATAAAAAAAAAAAAAAAAAAAAAAAATAGGTCAAAATATATTTTTATTACATATATATTTTCAGCAAATAAACTCATATATAAAAAAAAATAATAAATGTATACTATTATTATATATCTAATAAAAAAAAAAAAAAAAAATCCTATCAAAAGCTCAAGGTGAAAAAAAAATTAAACATAATATACTAGCTGAAACAATAAATATTGCGATGATGCAAAATAAACAATAAAAGATATAGTTGCCTTTTATAAATTATTATATATGCGTAAATATATATAATATATTTATATATATATATATATATATACACATAGTAATAATATATATATATATATTATTTATTAAAAATTGTGTAAAACATAAAACTTTGCTAACATATATTTTATTTATAATATATTCCACATTGAATACATCTAATATAATATAATATATATTTAATATAATATATATATTATATATATATATAGCTGCAGGTCTTAATTAAACAATGTTCTAATATATATATTTATATACATATATAATTCTACAATATTTTATAGGCACATATTTATTTATTCTTTCTCCGTTATTTATTTATTTTTTTTTTTTTTTGCATATGTCATAAAAAAAAAATATACATTATAAACATAAATTATATCTCAATATATACACTTAATAATGTAAAAAAAAAAAAAAAAAAAAAAAAAAAGTGCACATATAACATATATTTTATTTGTTTAACACAAACGATATGTTTATTAATGAAATATAAAAAAAAGAAAAAAGTCAAAAGGGAAAGAATAAATATGTATATAAATATATTATATATAAATATATATATATATATATATTATATATCATAAATGTGAAGAGAAAAAAATAAAAACAAAAATTTGTACTTCTCATTTAAACTTTATATATTTTTACACTTCACATTTTGGTATTTACATAAAAATATTTTATATATAAAAATATATACATTTATATAATATACAATATACTTTTTTTTATAATTATTTGACTAATTTTATTTTTATATAAGTTTTGTTATTTTTTTTTTTTTTTTTTTTTGGTACTTTTTACTTTTTTTTATTATTAATCTTTTTTATTTATTATTTTTTTTTCTTTTGAGGGTTTTTTTTTTTTTTTTTTATTTGTGATTATATATATATATATACATTTAAAAAAAAAATTCTATAATTATTTTTATTGTTATGTGCTTTTATTAATACTTTGCTATTATAATATATGTAAAATAATAGGACACATTATAATACTATATATATATAATAATTGAGTAGAAAGGAAAATAGAAAAAAAAAAAAAAAAAAACACACAGAACAATATATAAATATATATATATATATATATATATATATATATATACATATATTAATTTTTTTTTTAATGAAAAAAATATGAAAAAAAAAAAAAAAAAAAATATATATATATATATATATATATTTATTAATTTACAAATGACTAATATATATTTTTATACAACATTTATTGGGTATATAAAACTATATATTCCTTGTAAATTTATATATGGTTATATATATATATGCAAGCTATTATCCACATATATGTATATATACATAGAGAATAAATATATAATAATTATCCATACAGATATACACATACATATAAAGTTTCCTTCCTTCTTTTTTTTTTTTTTTTTAATTTAAATTTTTTTTTTTTTGTTTACAAAAGCATTTATTTATAATAAAATCTTAAATCATAAATATTAAAAATAAATAATTATATATATATATATATATTTATTTATTTATAATTATATATAAACATATACATATTGTCATATTTCTGAAGGCCTTTCAAAATATATATTATACAATATAGTATATAATGAAAAAACACAACGTTAATTATAGTACCTATATTATAAGCATAGTAAAATATAACGTAGATAAGGATCATTAATATTTATAAACATGTATATGTAACAAATATATATATTTATATACAGAAAATCTTTTTATTTCACATAATATATATATATATATAAATATAGGGAGGTATAGAATAAAATATATATATATATATATATATATATATTTACTTATTTATTTATTTATATGTTGAACAGAAAAAAATTCATTCATGATAAATAATATTAATATAACATAAATAATTATTTAAAAAATATAAAAGTTGTAATACCATAGATATATATATATATATATATATCTTTGCTTTTTTTAATTTTTAAATAAATTAAAAAATATTCGTTATTTTTATTATTTATATATAATATATAATTATGATATATAATTTTTTTTTTTTTTTTAAATATAAAAAAAAGAAAAAAAAAAGAAATTTTTTTTTTTGAACCATATTTTTTTTATAAGTTATCCATAAATTTACTAGGGCTTAAAAAAAATAATAATTGTGTTATATTATTATATATATATATAATATATATATATTTTTATGTATTATTATTTTTTATTTTTAATTTCCTTTTTTATGACTTTTAACGGATAATTATTAAATATAATATAAAAACAAAATATATATTTACATTCATTTAATTCTACTGTGTACTTTTTTTTTTTTTTTTATGTCTCTATATTTTTGTTTATCATTGTCCTTTTTTTTTTAAATAGTACTTTCTCGTATACTCATAAAAAAAATATAAAATCGTATGTATAATAATAATTATGGATCATATGTAATATTATTTTCCATACATTTTTAAGGATTAAAAAATGTATATTTGGAGAATTACGTATGGAAATTATAATAATTTTTTAAAATATAAATGTAATATAAAATATTATAATATATGTATGTATATATATATATATATATAATATTTATATGTACGCCATTCTCAACAGGATATCATAAAAATGTTTTATTTATTAAGCACACGCGATTTAAAAAATATTCAACTTAATAATACGTGACCATAAAAAAATATATATATTATATATATATATTAATAATATTTTCCAATTTTTTTTTTTGTTTTTTTTTTTTGTTTTTTTTTTTTTGGTTTCTTATCGTCCTACATCCGAACTTTTATTTATACATAGGAATACAAAAAAAAAAAAAAAAAAAAAAAAAGGACAAATAATATAATAAAATTAATTCAACTTTTATCATATAAATAGGTCATTTTAAAAAATATAAATATTAAAATACCGCGTTAAAGTGAGTATAAACTATTTACTTATAAAATATATATTTCAATTGTTATGTATTAATATATATATATATATATATATATATGTTAAATTTTTTATTGATTTTAATTAATATGTTGTTATAAATAGTTAAAGAGAAATATTCAAAATTAATATATCTTGAATAAATAAATAAATATATTTATATATATCACATGATGTAGATATATATATATATATAACATAAAATTATAAGAGAAGCATATAATTTAAAAAGTAATTTTTCCGTAACATATATACGTGTATAATGTATATGTAAATGTACATGTATATTATTTAAAAATATTTCATCCTTCACAAAAAAAGATAAACTATAAAATATAAACATATAACAAAAAAATTAAATTAAAATAAAATAAATAAGAATAGGAGGTACCCCATAAATGATATTATATATATATATATATATATACATATATATGTATATTTTTTTTTTTTTTTTTTTTTTTTTTTTTTTTTTTTCTGTTGGCGCGCTTTAAAATGTAACATTTACTATATGGACATATCAACTTTGTTGGTTTTTATTTTTATACTTGCCCTTTGTGTATACCCTTTTTTCGCATGGGCTGAAACCACTTTCTTGAGAACCATAAATTGCCCAGTGTGGAGTTTCTACGGAATAATCGAGGGCATTAAAATTTTCTTTATTTTTGACAAGTTGGTGAAACTTTTCATAATCAATCCAAGTATTCCATTTATTGTTTATTTTAAAAATTTTCTTTGTAATTAATATACTACAAGAATGTTTATGTTCACAAGAAATTTCATATATATGTGATAGCGCTTTTTTTTTATTAATTAGGTTCCATGCAAATTGATACACTTCTTCATGCCATGGGATATTTTGCATAGTTAGTTGATATCCTTGTGATGAACCACAATATGTAACAGCTTTAATTTCTATAAAATCAGGATATCCTAGTTGTATTAAATTTATATAGCTGTCTATTTCATTTTCCATCATATTATATTCTTTTACTAATGTGAATCTGAATACTTTTCTTTCTTTACGATTTTTTAAAATCTTAATACATTTTATATATCTATCCCAGAAATCTTTAAATAATGGTCTATCTATATTTTTTAATGCCTCTTTATTTGGAGCATCTATGGATAAATATAATTGTGTTACTGTATTTAAATTTTCTAATTCTTGTGGGAATTGAGCATTAGTAACTAAGAATGTTGATATATTTCTTTTATGTAATTCATCAATTAATTTATTAATTTCTGGATACATGATAGGTTCTCCTACTAATGACAAAGCACAATGTTTTATATTCATAGCTTTTTCAAAACGTTCCATAATAATACCATATATACCTTTTAATTCTTTTATCATCGCTTTATGTTTTTTAATTATTTCTTCAACTATAATTTCTGCTTTATCCATATTCCATCTCCATTTTACGCCTACAGGATTTTTATGATGTCTCCAACAAAATACACATTTATTTGCACAAGCAAGACTAGGCGTAGCTTCCATACATTGATAAGAATTAATTCCATAAAACGTGTGTTTATAACAACCTCCTCTTCCTCTAACTTGTGATTTTGTCCACCTACATAATTTAACAGCACTATGGGATCCTACTATTTTATAACCTTCTTTTGTTAATTTGTTTCTTTGGCTAGAACTTAACATATCTTTTTTTTCTCCTGATATTAGATCTTCGACTTCAATTTGTTCGTCCTCATCATCTGGATAACTTTGATTACTTGATGTTTCGCTTTCGGACACGCAATTTTCACCGGTCCTAATATTATTTGTATAATTCATAATATTTGTATTATTTGTATTATTCATAATATTTGTATTATTTGTATTATTCATAATATTTGTATTATTTGTATTATTTGTATCATTTGTATTGGATGTATCATTATATTCATTTACTGATTGGCAGTTACAATTTGTACATCCCTCAACCCCTTGAATATCCCCCCTTATATACACTTCTTCTCTCTTTTCATTCATCATCCCATTTGTTTTATCCACTTTTGTTTTGTGTTCGTTCACGATATCCTTTTCATCATTACCTATAGTTGATAAAAAAATTTGATGATCATCTTTATCATTGTCATATATATTATTGTGTGTATTATATATCTCATTATTACAACATTTGTTATTATTATAATCAATATTACTTTGATCAATGGAGAGATCATTTTCTTGGTATGCCTTATTACAGTGACATCCTTCTAATTGTTCCATCGGATATATAGAAAGATCCCCTTTTTTTTTTTTTATTTTATTATTTTTTTTTTTTTTTTTTTCAGTCTCATGTTTTTGATCATGCATATAATATTTGATTTCTTGGGTTTGATTAACATTAAAATTTGTATAATTTGAAAAAAAATAACAATAATATGATAAGGTGTCATATATTCCTTTATTCATATACCATCTTTTCATATAATTAAAAGAATAGAAAAATAAGGACAAGCTAAAAGTTTTAAATATGTTACATTTCCATAATAATATAGTTTCATCATTATCTTGAGTATCACACAGTTTTAATGTTTTATATAATTTTTGTGCTCCTAATAAATGTATATATTTCTCACATTTCTTTATAGGAGTACAAAAATATTTATCTCCATATTCTTTATTACCAAATCCAATACAACTAAAAAATATATCTTTTAAATAATTCTTTTCTATACGAAAATCATTCAACATGTCTGTAAAAATCTCATCGATTTTATAAGAATTATTTGGGAAGGACCCATGACTAGATGTACTAATAAAAAAAAATAAAACATTTAAATTATAATTTTCTGTACAATCAAAAAAAGAATAATAATCATGATTATTTCCGTCAATTAAATTAAAATATATTTTCCCTATATTTTTATTATCTATTGTACAACCAACATAATTTTTAAATTTACTATTGAACATTTTTACATTCTCTTCATATGGTTCTAAATAATTTATATTCTTATTATAATATAATGGTATCATATTTTCATAATTTGATATTTTTTCTTTCCTTTTCTTTTTATTCACTTGATATTTATCAAAACGTAATTTAAAATATTCAATTATTTCATTTTCTAAACTATTCATATCTTTAATATCTAACGAGTTATTTACACAATTATTCTTATCTATTATATTACCATCCATATTAGAATGATCAACATTATCATCATTCTTATAACTTTCATTTATTTGTATTTTTTTTTCTATATAATCTTTCTTTGGAAGTATATCATCATAATTCATGTTACCATTAATATTATTGATGTATATATTTTTATTAATAATGTCATTTATGTCTTTAAAAAATAAATGAACATTTTTGAAATATTCTATTAATTCGTTTATAAAATCTTTTGCTTTATTATAGCTGTTACCATCACCTGATCCGTAAATCACAGATATGCTTATCTTAACATTTTTTTTATTATAATGTGTTCCTAAGATATTCTTCAAAAGAAATTCTTCTTCGACTATTCCCATCTTACCTTTGAACAAAAAATACTACACATATATATATATATATATATATATATATATATATATATATATATATATATATAATATATATATAATAATTTAATTTTTTTTTTTTTTTTTTTTTTCCTTTTATATCTTCTATATTTGTAAAATATATTGTCCTTTTATTCAATTCTATTTTATTTATTTATTAATTTATTTATTTATTTATTATTATTTTCACATCAGTTTACATTGTATACAAAATTAAATAATTAACAAGTCATATAATATATTATATAATAAATAAATATATATATATATATATATATATATATATATATTTATATATATATATATATATAATCATTTATATATTTTTTATTTCTTTTTGTAGGAGCGACATTTGGTTACATTAATCAAAAATATACATTACATCTTCATAATTTTTCTATAATTATCAATATATATATATATATATATATTAATATGTTACATTTTATAATATAATAGAAAGATACGAAAAAGAACAATTTTAACCCTCTGTTGAGCATATCACAAAACAGATCAACAAACAAAAAAAAAAATAAAATAAAAATAAAATAAAATAAAAAAATAATATATATATAATATATATATAATATATATATAATATATAATTATTAAAAAAATGTATGAAATGAAAAAATAAGGAATAGCTATAATATAAAAAAATTATTAATATATATTAAATATATATATATATATATATATATATATATTTTATATATATAATGATGAAACAATTGTAGAATAAAAGTTTCCTTATAATTTATTATTCATATGTATGTTATTAATTTTTTTTTTTTTTTTTTTTTTAAATAATATAAATAGTAGTAAGATATTATATATATGTATATATCTTTGTTTATTTTATTTTATTTTATTTTATTATTTTTTTTTTTTTTTCATGATATACCATTTTAAGGAAATATGAAAAAAAAAAATAAATAAATAAATATATAATAAATAGAATAAAGAAATTAAGATTTTAATTTACTCCTTATTTATATATATATATATATATATATATTATATAAGTGTTTATTATTTTCATAGTATATTATTTAAAAAGAAAGAATTGTAAAGAGTAAATTCATATGAATTTGTACGGACAAAAATATCTTCATGTATATATCTATATATATATATATATTATAATAATAATATTATGTTTCTCATTTATATGTTTATAATGAAAATCTCTCTTTTAAAAGAAAAAAATATTTTAAGAAAAATATATTGTGGTAGTATGTTTCATTACAAATATATAAGAATTTCTTTTTTCTGTCTCTTCAAATATGTATTATTATAATTTTATGATCTAACATTTTTATAAGAACAAAATTATATATGCTAAGAAAATATATATGATTGTTGTCATATTAATATATATATATGTATATATTATATCTGTGAAGGTTTCGTAGATTATCCTATATTTTTTTTTAAAACAATTCTTAAAAAAAAAATAAAAAAAGAAGGAAAAAACGGACAAACGAACAAATTAACGAACGAGCAGAGAAATTATAAAATTTTGATGTTATTAAATTATATGTAGAAATATTCACATTTCATATTATTCTTTCCTTCTAATTTATCTTTTTACATTTGATGTTTTTTTTTTTTTTTTCTTCTTTTTTTTAAGTAAAATGCTTTTTAAATGATTGCACTAGATTGTAATATGTGTGATAAAAAAAAAGAAATAAAATAATTTACATATTATATATGTATTTATAATAAAAGATTAAGGTGGCACATAAGTTATACGAGAAAAATTATATTGTGAAGATGATCGTTGTATTTAAAATAATATACACATTTTAAAACATATATGTATAATAAAACATATAGATAAATTATATAATTAAAAAAAAAAAAGAAAAAGAAGAAGATAATATGTAAATTAATTGAATTCTCCTTAAATTTTCAATTCATAATATTATAACACACGCTTATTACATAAAGGAATATTTTATAAGTTTTTATGTAGAATATGTATAATATATATAATATATATATATATATATATATATATATATATTTATAATAAATAATCATTTTTAATCTCTTTTTCATATTTATTTTTTTGTTTTTCTTATTTGGTATAATATAATATGAGAGAACAATTTTTATAAAAAAAAAAAAAAAAAAAAACCCTAAAAAAAAATAGAAGTTTTAAATACTATAAATAATAATAATATACAAAATTATATGGTGATTATATAATTTTAAATAGACTATTCTTTTTCCTTTTTTTTGTGCAATTTTTTTTTTAATATTTTTCTTATAGTATTATGAAATAAAGTAAGTGTGTTATTTTTATAAAATTAGAAAAAGTGTTGATTACTCTTTATTTTTTATAACGTTTAATTTTTTTTTTTTTTTAATATTTGTAAGCAAAAATATGAACTAATTTAAAGTTTTCCTTTCATAAGAGGTAATATTTTCTTTTATTCTTTTGTGTTTTAATATTAATTTAATTGAATTTATTTTATTTTTATATATTTTTTTCATATATTGAAATATGTATAATATGTAATGTTGGTATATAATATATATATATATATAAATATATTATATATATATATATATATATTATTAAAAATATTAATATATAATATTATGTATATACAAATTAAAGTTCTATCAATTATTGATGTTTTATTATTTTTCTTTTTAATTTATATATATATATATATATATATAAATATACATATAATTCCTTTCTTTATATATTTTATTTATTTATAAATATATTTATTTATTTTATTTTTTTTTTTTCGTTATAGTTATGGAATTATAAAAGTACATTTTCATGTATGTGATTATATATATATATATATATATATTCAATTAAATATTTGTGCAGAATATTATTACATTAATTTTTCCCAGATTAAAATATATATATATATATATATATGTATATATAGATATGCCTTGTCCCCTTTTTTCTTTTTATTTTTCTTTTCCTTTTTCTTTTCCTTTTTCTTTTCCTTTTTCTTTTTCTTTTTCTTTTCCTTTTATTTCTTTTTTTTTTTGTTTCTTTTCTTTTTTTTTATTATATATAATGGATGATGACTTTGTTAGAGCTCTTAATAAATTCAATTCCAAATTTTCTTTCCGTAATAAAAAAAATTCACTCAATGAAGTTCTTCAGAAAAACAAAAGAAATGATAAAAAAGAGGATATAAATTGTAATAAATTAAAAAATGATTTAGAATTACAATATATACATAGTTCTAATAATAAAATATGTCAGAAATTTTTAACTTTACCACTTAACAAAAAATCGGATAAACTAAAAGACCACTCAGATAAAATTATACTAGTTAGTTTTATGAACATAAAAAAAAAAAAAAAATGTATATGTATATATATAGAGAGATAAATATATTATATATATATATATATATATATATATATATATATATATTTATTTATTTATTTATTTATTTATTATCATTGTTACACGTTGACCATATCGAACATTGATATATTAATTTGATCATTTTAATTTTATACATATGAATTAAAATGTATACAATGTTCGAATAATAAAGTTATCAAATATATGCTCAAGAAAAAATAAGGAAATAGAAAATGTGACGAGTGATGTTGTTTATGTTACCTTTAAATAAAAAGTAGTATATATACAATATTACCAAAAAATATTTCACGTTTCCTTTTTTTTCTTTATTTTTTTCTTTTTGAGTGTATATATTCTCTTGCGTTTATATTATAGCTTTTTAATTACTATAAAATGTTGATGTAATTAATCTCACGCATAAACGTATATATTTAATACGTCTAATAGTAAAAATATATATATATATATATATATATATATATATATATATATTAAAAAATTAATATTTATGTAATTATGCATTGATATATAAAATATATTACAAAAAAAAAAAAAAAAAAAAAAAATGCTATCATGGTGACAGTTATTTTAAATATATATATATATTTATATATACATATATTTATATGTATACATTTTATTTTGTGCTTCATCCCCTTGTTGTACCATATTATACATATTCCATTCCCATTAATTTGCCATATTATCATTTTTGTATTTCATTTTTTTTGTTTTATTCTTTTTGTTTTATTTTTTAGCCGGTTTCTATTTTGAAAACCTTGGAAAAGGGTAACTACAAGAACGAAGTAGAATTTCCATATACCTTTAGTATTAAGAATGTACAAAATAATTATATTACACATGCATGTGTTCTCGAATTTAGTTCTAACGAAGGAATCATCTTCGTTTCAGATAACATAAAAGAAAACCTAGGATTAAATAAACCTCAAAATAGTAGCATAGCACGTGTTTTAATAACCTATTGTATATTATCCAAATGTGATTTTATAAAATTAGATTCTTTAAATAATAATATTAATGATATAAAATATATGAAAAATTTATTAGAAAACGAATTAAGTTTAAATTATAGTACGTTAACTTTAGGAGATTATATACATATTAATCATCTTAATTTTTATATAAGTGAACTAGAACCAGATAATGCCGTTTCATTAATAAATACAGATATTAATGTTGATATTTGTGAAAGAAATAATATGGAAGGGTATAAAAATGTTAATATTCTAGGTGATCATAAAGATATATATGAAATTATTAAAATCGATATA
Source organism: Plasmodium falciparum 3D7 (assembly GCF_000002765.6). Classification (NCBI taxonomy): domain Eukaryota; phylum Apicomplexa; class Aconoidasida; order Haemosporida; family Plasmodiidae; genus Plasmodium; species Plasmodium falciparum. The sequence continues at coordinate 1,022,715 of NC_004326.2, read as the reverse complement.
CCTATAAATAGTAGTATTCAGAAAGGTATGAATAAATATAAATTTGTTCTTAATAATAATACATTAGATCTATTAAAAAAAGGGAAAATTGAACTAGCTATTCATTTACAATCTCAAATGATGTTACATTCTCTAAATTTGTTTATATCCTTACCTCCCTTAGATTCTGTATCAGAAGTACTTCATCATTTATATATTGATGATTATAGTACGGA